>NC_142739.1:4690000-4792500 GCF_051943395.1 Hippocampus bargibanti
TTAACTGGTCACCAAATACAAATGATAAAATGGTTTTCCGATGCCAGTGTTCTGTATTTTCAAGGCCAATGCCCCTGTGGCGTGGATTGTTTTATTTTCATTACAATTCCTCGCAACTCCTCTCAATCTTGCTCCATCCTTTTACAGATTAAGGTAGTTGTGTTGTAAGGCGCAGAATTAAGACCACATCGTCCTCAAGATATAGTCCAATTCACTGCTCTTAAATTTGTAATTCCACCTTCCCGCTGCCGCAAAGCCCTGTTTCTCTATCAAAACCGTTAAGGGCATCGAGGCCTGGAGAATCATCAACCATGACAGGTAAATATTTAGTCCCTCTGTAGCAAATAGGCCTGCCAAGGTCAAATGGCTGTTTTGGTCCTTTGCAGTTTCGCGATAACGGTTTGTATGTCTTCGGCAGAAAGAGGCAGGTATGTACACAAATCAAAAGAGCACATGCATGGAAAATTTATTTCAATAAAAATATCAAAATTGTACATCGTGAAGCAAAAGAAAAAGTTTAAAAAATATAAAATTTTACCGTCTCTGTTGTCGAATTAGTTTCCTTTTATCCATAAACATTACCTTAGATCACAGGTATTAATGTCAAGGCCCAGGGGCCAAATATCAGATTCAGAATCTGAATCAGTAAACCTTTATTCCTCCCACAATGGTGGAATTTGCAGTCCACAGCAGCAATTTGACAGGGGATGGTGTTGGGGAAAGGGTGAAAGGATCGATAAGATATTCTAAGCATAATAAAATAAAAATGTCAACTGTATACTGTAAATGTGTGTGAATATGGCCCGCCACATCATTTTATTTGACCCGTGAAAGCAAACCAAAATTGTGAAGTTCCATGATACTTACTAAAGTCCGAACCAAATTTCAAATCATCCCATATAAACCACAAAGAGTCTTTATTTTTAACTTCAATTTTGAAAACTAGTTAATCATTAATTTGTTTTGCGCTCCATATGTTATATGTGAAGGGGATTAAATATTAGACAGTACCTGCAAAAATGTCTGTATGTACCGTTTTTCGTAGCTTGAATGTTCTTCAGCTGGGGAGCGTCTGTAATGGCTTCCCCAAATTCATCACGGCCCTCAAGAGGAAAACGTCACCACAATGTGACCCGCAGCAAAAAATGAGTTTGACACCCTTCCCTTAGAAGGTTTGGTTCTCTGCAGGTCATACTTGGGCCCTTGTACAGAAGTAAGTAAATGTAGTTGGATTTCTCATTCCCTTATAGCAAATATTTTCAAAACAGATTATATGTTGATGATTTATGATTTCAAATCCATAAAGTCTAATGACAGAAACACTCACTTCTGATCCTGGGCAGCATCTGCGTGACCACTATATGAAAAGGTCTGCTGCGGCACCATCTTAAGTTACATAAATGATATTTTTATTTTGTTGACAGAGGATGTGTGTCCACACACATCCTCTGTATAATATAATAATAGAAAAGATGAACTCCAGAATTGCTTCTGTTGGATAAATGGGCAATTGGCAAAGTTGTAATGAATTGATGAGCAGCAAAAAAAGGTTCATTTAAACTTTTTTTCAGCGATGCAATTGTTTTAGGTGACCTGGTAATCCAGTGCTTAGTAAGTCAACCTCACAGTGCAGAGGTACCAAGTTCAATTCCAGCAACCACCTCCCCTGTATGGGGTTTGCATTGTCTCCACTGGGCTGCGTGGGTTTCCTCCCAAATTCCAAAATGATGTATGGCAGACTGACTGAACACTGTAAAATGTCCCAGGTGTGAGTGTCAGCGTGTATGATTGTTCGTCTGTCTCTGCCTTGCAATTGGCTAGAATATGTTTCTGGGTTTCCCCTGCCTACTGCTTGAGGACAGCTGGAATAGGCTCCAGCACCTCCCCCCTCTCCAGCAAACCTTGTGAGGATAAGCAGATCAGAAAATGGATGGATGGATGGATGGATGGATGGATGGATGGATGGATGGATGGATATAATACAAGTATAGTGGTTAATGTACCTCTCGCATTGCGCTGCCAAGTTGCTCCATCGTGATGTTAATAGACACTAAGGGATAATTTTATGACAACCCCCACGTGTTAATACTGTCAAATATGAAAAAGTCAAGCGGAAGTGTTTTACTATTTGTGGTATGGTTTGTTACTTATTAGATAACTGATTTATGTGACACTCTTAAAAGAGGGTACATTAGTAAACATCTGTATAAACATGTGAGAATTGTCTTTTATCACCAAAGGAGTCACATGATGGAACTGTACCTTTGAATGCAAATATTGTCCATATTTGCATTATCCCGTTTTGTAGTAAATTCCATACTCGATTTTCTTATGCACATTTACCCTGAATAGGATTCTGGCACATTGAGCTGATGAAAAAAGCTGGTGAACAGTCAGGCATCCAAAAAAAATGATGATGTGTGCAAATTCCGGACTGAGGAGTTTTCATGAAATCTGAATTTTCTGCAGATCCAAATGTAATGTTTCACACTTTAAATGTGAAACTGATTGTAGTGATTTTCCTGACTGTTCCGAGGCTTTGAGGCGTGTGCCGAGTAAACAGGTGAAACCATTTGCGAAGCGTGGTTCGTGGCGTGAGTCTATTTCGCTTGTGGCCACTCCCAATAATAATAATAATAATAATAATAATAATAATAATAATAATCAGTGACAAAGGGCAGCCTTGGTGGAGCCCAGCCCTCACTGGAAACGATTCCGACTTATTGCCGGCAATGCGAACCAGACTCTGACATCGGGCGTATAGGGACCCAACGGCCCGTATCAGGCACTCCTGTACCTTCCCCAAGTCCACAAAGCACATGTAGACTGTTGAGGCTCGACTTGCCGACGGACCGTCCCTTCTTGTTTAATTCAGGAAACTATTTTTCATATTTTCATTTTATTCAAATAAGACCGACACATTTTAATTAATATTATTAATTTTCTTTCACAATACAGCTTGCATGCTGGGTCTGAGAGGACAGTAATTTAATTTTCCTAGACCGCTTAATCCTCACAAGAATCACGGGGGGTGCTGTAGCCTATCCCAGCCGTCTTCAGGCACTAGGCGGGGGACACCCTGAATTGATTGCCATCCAATCGCAGGGCACATCCAATCGCAGGGCAATCATCCACACTCATAATAATAATAATTATAATAATACATTTCATTTATAAGCGCCTTTCAAAACTGTCAAGGACACTTTACAGCAGGGGTGTCCAAAGTCGGTCCTCGAGGGCCGCCGTCCTGCCTGTTTTCCAGCTCTCCCAGGAGCAACGCACCCGATTCAAATCATCAGGACCATTTTGATGCTGCTTCAGAGCTGGCTGATGAGCTGATCATTTGAATCAGGTGTGTTGCTGGAAAACAGGCAGGACAGCGGCCCTCAAGGATCGACTTTGGACACCCCTGCTTTACAGTCACAGAATATTTTTTCCGCAGGTGAGCAGCGGAAGCCACAAGTGCCAGCGTCAGCTCAACCCGGTAACATTAAGTAAAAAAAAACATTAAAAACTAAATAACAAATATGACAACACAAAGACACAGAGAGTCATGTGTGTGTCATTCTTCAGTACTTGTTGTACCCTCTTTGTGACATGAAGCAGTTCTAGATGAAAGAGGAGAGGATCAAAGCATCCTTTTCAGCAGTGGATCAGGGACGTCATGGTGGAATGTGCAGGTCTACTACAAGGTAAATGTTGAAACCTGTGACAAAAGAAAACACAAAAACAACAAAGACAAAAACAACAAAAAAGCAAGGCTCATGAATGCTGACTTCTGTCTGAAACCGAATCACTGAGGTGCAAGGCTCATTGTAATTCATAAAGGCAATCAGAGTAATTTAATCAGAACCCTGTGTTCATCGGCAAATCTATATTTAGTGCCGTTCGATTTGTTGAAAAGCCAGTAAGCCGGAAGAGCGAGTGAGACGAAGGGTTACCGTGCAACACTTCGTGACATACGGGTGTGTTCCGCATTTATGTGGATTTCACGAGTGTGATATCTCACATTAAAACGACGACTTCCAAATCTAATTCACTATTGTTGCAGCCTTGAGAGACAAACGCTAGGCAGCAGCTGCAGTCGCCGGACGCAGAGTACACGGTAGTCTACCTCCCCCCCACCCTCCCTACACACACACCCAAGCTCGGAAACAGTTAATTGAATCGAAATCTGCAATATGCTGTTTCACCTTTAAGGGGCACTAGTCCCGACTACAGCCGACAGAGCAGATAAAAGCAAAACATTTTAGTCTCTGCTGATTTTACAGCGGACACCTTCATTTTTTACACTCCATGAAGAGTGTGGACATAGTATTATCGTGCGTAAGGGAGACATAAGAGTAGGGTGGCTACCGGGAACCTCGGGAAAATAATTTTCCTGAGCGCCCAGTCTATTTTCATTGCAGTCCTTGCACCGATCTTTTAGGCACTCTGGCAAATGTGCCCCATACTGCTTGTCCAATGTTCATGTTTTACTTCTCCATTAGTAGATCCCTAATTTAAGGACACCTATTGTTTTTATAATCCACCTTTGTATATTTTATCCATCTTATTCATTCATGGAGTCCAGTGTTTTTACATTATCCTCATTGAAATCAGTCTGCTAAAATAAAGACAACGGTAGCGGGCGATGCATGTCGCTCCTAGGCCTTCAGTAGTGCTACATCTGAATCAATCCGCAGCTCTCACTGTAAAAAGGTATGGTTTCATTGTACTGTCATTAAACTGTTCCAGTTTTTACCATCAACGTGTGGATTCATGATATGGGGTCAGAAATCGCTCTTTCACTCCGGGGCAGAAGTCGCTCTTTCACACCACAGAGAAGTTGTTTGGCGAAGGATGTCGAAGCATCAATAATAACCTGATAATTGTGGAATATTATTTGCTATTTTTGCTAGTCCGGCCTTTCTTAACAATGTCAAACGTTTATTGCCTGTCTGAATTTACGGTTGGCATTCTTATTTTGTTATGCTTAGAATATCTTGTTTTCTATCCTTTCACCCCCACCCCAACCCCATCCCTTTTCAATTGCTGCTGTGGGCTGAAAATTTCCCCAATGTGGGACGAATAAAGGTTTTCTGATTCTGATTCTGAAAATGGCTATAACTCTATAAATCTGCAACAAAATCAATTTTCTCGTATTTCAGCCATCGTGGGTTGACAAAACCGCTATTAAATCAACATAATAATAATAATAATAATAATAATAATAATAATAATAATAATAATCATCTTCTTTTCCTTTCGGCTTTTCCCCTCAGGGGTCGCCACAGCGAATCAATGTCCTCCATCTATCCCGGTTTTGTGCATCCTCTTCTCTCACACCAGCTACCTTCATGTCCTCTTTGACCACATCCATAAACCTCCTCTTCGGTCTTCCTCTCAGTCTCCTGCCTGGCAGTTCAAGGCTCAGCATCCTTCTCCCGATATAGTCACTCTCTCTCCTCTGTCCAAACCATCTCAGTATGGCCTCTCTGACTTTCTCTCCAAAGCCTCTAATATGAGTTGTCCCTCTAATGGACTCATTCCTGATCCTATCCTTAAAATCTTCCACCTTCTTTATCTCTTCTCCCTGTAGCATCACTCTTGCACTTGGATCCTTCTCATTCACACACATGTATTATGTCTTGCTGCGACTGATCTTCATTCCTCTCCTTTCCAGGGCATATCTCCACATTTCTAGTTTCTCCGCCACCTGTTCCCTGTTCTCGCTACAGATCACAATGTCATCTGCAAACATCATGGTCCAAGGAAATTCTTGTCTAACATCGTCTGTCAGCCTGTCCATCACCATAGCAAACAAGAAGGGGCTCAGAGCTGACCCCTGGTGGAGTCCCACCTCCACCTTGAATTCCTCAGTCACACCAACAGCACACCTCACAACTGTCTTACAGTCATGATACATGTCTTGCACCGCTCTGACATACTTCTCTGTCACTCCAGACTTCCTCATGCAATGCCACAGCTCTTCTCTGGGCACCCTGTCATACGCTTTCTCCAGATCTACAAAGACACAATGCAATTCCTTCTCACCTTCTCTGTACTTCTCTATCAGCATTCTTAAAGCAAACACTGCATCTGTCGTACTCTTTTTTGGCACGAAGCCATACTGCTGCTCACAAATGTTCACTTATGCTCTTAGTCTAGCTTCAATTACTCTTTCCCAGAGTTTCATTGTGTGGCTCATCAACTTTATTCCTCTATAGTTAGTACAACTCTGCATATCTCCTTTGTTCTTAAAAATGGGCACGAGTACACTTCGTCACCATTCTTCAGGCATCTGTTCACCATCTAAGATCTTGTTGAATAACCCAGTCAGGAACACCACCGCCACCTCTCCAAGGCACTTCCATACCTCGATTGGTAAATCATCAGGCCCGAGTGCCTTTCCCCCTTTCATCCTCTTCAGCGCCCTCCTCACTTCATCCTTGCTAATGTTTGCTACGTCTTGGTCCGCAACAGTCACGTCTTCTACTCTTTGTTCCTTCTCATTTTCTTCATTCATCAATTCTCCAAAGTACTCTTTCCATCTTGCCATCACACTACTGGCACCTGTTAATACACTGCCATCTCTATCCTTAATCACCCGAACCTGCTGCAGGTCCTTACCATCTTTGTCTCTCTGTCTCGCCAGCCTGTAAAGATCAGACTCACCTTCCTTGCTGTCCAGCCGAGCATACAAGTCGTCATGGGCGTCTTGTTTGGCCTTTGTCACCTTTACTTTAACCGTGCGCTGCATCTCCTTGTACTGCTGTCTACTCTCGTCCGTCCTCTCAGTGTCCCACTTCTTCTTTGCTAACCTCTTTCTCTGTACACACTCCTGCACCTCCCCATTCCACCACCAAGTCTCCTTATCTACCTTTCTCCCACTCGACACACCAAGTGCGTTCCGACCTGTGTCTTTGATTATGTTTGCTGCAATAATAATAATAATAATAATAATAATAATAATAATAATAATACATTACCTTTTAAGCGCGGTTCAAAGCTCTCAAGGACACTTTACAGTCGCAGACAAGCATAGGTACTATAATTGTAACGATCTGGTTGGCGACCAAGGGGTGGCGCTGTCGGCCCCGCATGCACCTGCACAGGGGCTGGTCGTTCCAATCAGTGTCAGTTAAATGGACTCCCGGCACGACCATTCGGTGTCGGGTCATTTCATTGTATGCTGTGCGCGTGTTTTCTGCACCCTGTCAGGTTTGTTTCATTTTGGCAGACTTTTACTCTTTGTTTTCTTTGATACTTTGTATTTTTCTGTTCCGATGATATTGATGTTCATCACACAAATCTTCAACAGATCCCTGGAGCAGATCCCTGTAGCAGATCCCTGGCCAGATCCCTGGAGCAGATCCCTGGAGCAGTGTGAAGTCCCATCCTGCTTCAAACAGTCTACTATTGTCCCAGTTCCAAAGAAACCAGCACCCTCGGGATTGAACGACTATAGACCTGTTGCTCTGACGTCTGTGGTCATGAAGTCCTTTGAACGCCTCGTGCTGAACCACCTAAAGAACCTCTGCTAGATCCTCTTCAGTTTGCCTACCGGGCAAACAGGTCTGTGGAGGATGTAGTCAACATCGGACTGCACCACATCCTCGACCACCTTGACAACACAGGAACCTACGCAAGGATCCTGTTTGTGGACTACAGCTCTGCGTTCAATACCATCATCCCAGAACTCCTCATCCCCAAATTTCTCCAGCTTGGTGTGTCCCCCACGATCTGCCAGTGGACCCTCAGCTTCCTGACAGGACGGACACAACAGGTCAGACTGGGAAATATATCATCCACAACACGAACCACGAGCACTGGAGCCCCGCAGGGATGCGTCCTCTCTCCATTGCTCTTCTCTCTCTACACGAACGACTGCACCTCAACGCACCCAGCTGTCAAATTCATAAAGTTCGCAGACGACACCACGGTCATCGGTCTCATCAAAGACGGCGACGAGTCTGCGTACCGACAACAAGTGGAGCAGCTGGAGCTCTGGTGCAGCCGTAACAACCTGGAGCTGAACACGCTGAAGACAGTTGAGATGATCGTGGACTTCAGGAAACATCCACCACAGCTACCCCTCACCCTATCCAACTGCCTGGTGTCAACCATTGAGACCTTCAAGTTCCTGGAACTCCCAGGACATGAAGTGGGAGGTCAACATCAACTTTATCCTGAAAAAGGCCCAACAGAGAATGTACTTCCTGAGGCTGCTAAAGAAGCATGGCCTGCCACAGGAGGTGCTGCAACATTTCTACACGGCTGTCATCGAATCCATCCTGTGTTCTTCCATCACCGTTTGGTTCGGGGCCGCCACAAAAATGGACAAAATCCGACTTCAACGGACAGTTAGGACGGCGGAAAAAATCATTGGCACCGCCCTACCCACTCTCGAGGACTTGCACACTGCAAGAATCCAAACAAGGGCGCGGAAAATCCTACTGGACCCTCCGCACCCTGCCCACCACCTTTTCCAGCTACTCCCCTCAGGCAGGCGCTACCGATCCATGCGCACCAAATCCAGCAGACATTTAAACAGCTTCTTCCCCCAAGCCATTAACTCTTTGAACTCTTTCAGCAGTAGCCAAAATGGAACTGTATAGTGCAACTTAGCAGTTTTTTTTGGACGACGATACTAGTGCAGCGTGTTCTACTGGAAACAAATTCCTTGTGTGTTCTATATACTTGGCAATAAAGATGATTCTGATTCTGATCTGATTCTGATTCTGATTCTGATGTTTTAGATTTTGTTCCTGCTGACTTTATTTTAATACAATGTGTCAAAAACAACCTGCTGCTCACTCCTGCCTGCTTATTTTGGGATCCACCACCATCAACACCTTGAAAACCGTGACAATAATACTATAATAATAATAAAAATAAAATCACAAATAGAATACAATAAATAAAATAAAATTATAAATAGAAGCAAGAGAGAGAGCTACACAAAAATGCAATTTTAAATAGGTGGGCTTTGAGATGGGACTTGAAGGTGGGAAGAGAATCGATGTTACGAATGTTAGGAGGAAGTGAGTTTCAGAGTTTGGGGACAGAGCAGCTAAAGGCTCTGTCACCCATCGTGCTGTATTTGTTTATGCAGCTCGCTACCTATAAAGTGTGCTCGCTCTGGCCAGTATACTATTATTACCAGCGGCTAATGATACTATGATACTATCTGATTGGTGAAAGCAACATTTTCATCGACACATTCGATGCTCCAGGGCCCGCAGAATTGATTGTGAAGGTGTACAGCTAGGTGTCTGACCCTGGTAACAAATGATGGCTGAAATGTGATTGGTTAAATGCTTAAATACGAAAACACATCTGGAAGCAGTGCAACAGGGAAAAAGTAATTAAAAGAAGCTGAAATACAATTTGGAATTTTTTTTATAAGAATGTATGGACAAAATATCATAAACATCAGTCTGTGAGTCAGATATTGTTATGCCAGCAGATAAGGCTTTGCAGGCCTTGAGAGTCCTTCCCCGAAAGACAGACAAAGACGCAAAGAGAGCACCGTGTGGCTTTTCACGATGGTTCTATCTTGGTTCAGCTGGGCTGGGGTGCCACAATGACAAATGTCTCACAATTAAATGACATTTTCTTGAATTACACCATCTCGTTGAATCATCTAAGATATTAACATTTAAAAATCTTTGTCGAGTAGCATGATTCATACCTTGACACCGGAGTAAAGTGTCGGCATGAAATTATCCCTTCTAATATGACAGCAACATTAGTCACCAGGATTAGGCCTACCCAAACAGAGCCCGCTTCAATGCAGCCATGTCCTTCTCCGTATTGATCGTTGTTCCCTCCATTAATAACACGGAGGCTATCTGCATGACACGGGCACAACGCGCATGTTGATGATGGTCTTGTCTGCTACTACCATGAGGTTAAGAGAGAAAAAGCACGAGCAATAGAAGGCGGGCGAAACACAAGAGGAAAGAGGAGATAAAGAGGGACTGTACGCCGAGACTCTCCAGAGAGTGAAGGTATAATGAAGTGGTGGATAGGTTTAATACAAACAACAGAAGGGGCCGTTGCCATAGTCAAGAGCTGTTAATATCTCCTCCTTTCCTTAAACAAATCAAGTTATCTGGCAGTGTCGGTCTTTCGATAAGAAGGGGATGAGGTCCGTTGAGAACAGCTTGATTTAGATGCTGTTAGAGGGGAATCTCCACATTTTTCAAATTCCTCGCCTGTATGATGTGGTTCTTCATGTATGTCTGCTTGTCCTTTCACTTGGTGTTGTGGGCACAAAGAGTATAAAACCAAACTGCCGCAATGTCATTTGGGTAAATCCCTCATTTCTGAGCCCTTGTTTTCAAATGCCTCAAACATGCTAAAAGAAATTACTTCAATAATGCCTGAAGGTTCATGGTCTTTGTTCAAATTGAAATGCATCAAATCCACACTAATTCCACATTTCAATCTTTGCAAATTGCCCTCTGCTCTGAAATTTAACCAAAGGCGGCAACTTTGTTTTTAAAGACCCCCCCACACACACACACATGCATACACACACACACACACACGCACACACACACACACACACACACACACACACACACACACACACACACACACACACACACACACACACACGCACGCACACACACACACACACACACACACACACACACACACACACACACACACACACACACACACTCACTTTGTCTTGAAATGAGAGATAAGGTGTAATTGTGTCTTCCTTGTGATTACACTAGAGCATCACAAGCCATAACAGACTTTTCAACTCATCAAACTTTAAAAAGCTGAAAGCCCACCACTTTGGGGACTCTTAACGTGTTAGTCAGGAGCAAAAAAATAAAACTGATAAAACTGTTCACATGGTGATATGAACCGCATGATAAAGGTAAAGAGTCAAACCAAAAGAGAATCAATAAGACTGAAGTAAACATCTAACTGCTGAAGTAAATACTGAACAAAACCACAAAATTGATCTAATAGAATAAAAGTGATGAGATTGTTTAAAATTTTCTGTGCGACAGCAGTACTTTTATTGTAAGAAAAATGGAGTCACTATACAGTTCTATTTGGGTTACTGATTAGAGAGTTAATGGCTTGGGGGAAGAGGCTGTTTAAATGTCTGCTGGATTTGGTGTGCATGGATCGGTAGCGCCTGCCTGAGGGGACTAGCTGGAAAAGGTGGTGGGCAGGGTGCGGAGAAGCCAGTAGGATCATATTTTTTTATGTTTGAAGCTTGAAGTTTTCTTCTGGAACCAGTACACCTCCCTTGCAAGCCTCCTGCTATGTTAGGCACATACAATGGGGAACATGTGGACAACATACCCAGGAAGTCTTGCATTGCCCCCACAGCGTATAAAAAACTGGTGATGACCTCCACTTTGAAAGGAAATGGAAATTGTCCAGATTCGTATTTGACCAGATTGATGTGGTCACTGACGTTCTCAAACCTTTGCTTGTGATATATTTCATGGCCGTTCTTCGACTCACTGCGACCACAACAATGCCGTCCAGGTAATTTGGAGTGCGTTTACTTACTGAAGATTGTCCGTCAGTGTCACCATTGCGCTAACCATCCATGAGTTCATGAGTTGTCTATGTAGAAATACACAGCCTAGACAGGTCAACTCTCTCGAGTAAACCTTTATTTTCGTTTGACAAAAATAACAACATTCATAACTGTTTCTTGTTTATTCAACCTGGTGACCAGAGTAACTGCTCCAAACCCAAAGCTGGTGTGCCTAAATTTGGGAGAGGCACTTTTGTAACGTCAGATGACACATACAATGGAAGAGGTGTTACCATATTGTTTTTCGAGGTATAACAACAAAACATTTTTTGTGGACCTGTTCATCGAAAAAGAATTAAAGAATACATTGCTGTCAGATTCACCTTCCTTTAACTCTTTAATTTAATTCAAATCTCCCCACTTGATCAACATCATTTTTTTCTTCTGTATAGCTATCAAATGCCCCCTACCCCAATGTGTATCGACCACCCTCCTCCTGGAGATCAATAGTGAGCCTTTGTAGGCTGGAACAAAAACTGTAATTACTCACAATGCAACACATTTCTTGTCATTAACGAATTATTTCCTTCACTAGTGAAAGAATAAAGGTACTGAGGTACACACAGGGAGGAACGGAATGAGAATTGTTTTAAACCATGGATTTTCAGACCAGCCCACTTTGGTTAATGTTTTAATGAAGATAAAAAATGTTGCAATTACTGCACTATTGTATCAATATAAAACAGATTACCATTACAATATCAAAAACAAGTACAATAACATACATAGATAAGGTAGGCAGAAAAATGGGCCTATCGGCAAGTGAACACTTAACAAGGCTCATATTGTTACAATTTACAATACATACATGTATCTGAATCACAGACTGATTAATTATATTTTGTCCATCAATTCTTATGAAATAATTCTAAATTGTCTTTCAGCTTCCTTTTACTGCTTTTTCCCTCTGGTGCAGTTTCCAGATGTGTGTTTTTGTATTTCAGCATTTAAATGACATTTCAGCCATCATTTGTTACAAGGGTCAGAGATCTACCTGGATGCCTTCATGATAAATTCTGCGGGCCCTGTCGCATTAAATGTAGTGTCAATGACTCTGTTGCTTTAAGTAATGTCTGTTGCTTTAACCAATCGTATTTCGAGTTGTTGACGCGCAGGCCCTGCTCGCAGGCCTGGGTATCGTCAGAGTTTTCGCAAACTATAATTGGTTAGTGTTGGAGGAGAGTGGCCTTCTTTCCTCCGTGTGTTCGTTAATATTGGATGATGAGTATTTTGGTAATCCAAATAAAAACTGGAGTCGATGAACAGTACCTTCAAAAGGTTTATTTGCAGAATATTCCGGACAAACATGATTTACAGACAATGGCTGCATGATCACGAATGTGTCCACATCATTGACATACAACATATTTATTTCATCAAGCTACGGCGTAACACCGAGGGGGCATTCTTCCAAAACAATTCCGAGCCTTTATCAGTCTGTCTCCACAAAGTCTCCAGTAAACAGTGTATCAGGGTTAATAGATGGCTCCAAAAATCAACTTGTTTCACTCTGCGTATCAGAAGTTTATACAAGCTAAGTAAATATGGCGGAAGACACACATCATGACATTATTGAAGATGCACATCATTACATTATTGAAGACGCAAATCATGACATTTTTTCATGACATATCATTGAGAAAAGATACATGTCTCTACATTTCTTTTTTATGACAATACTAGTGCATCACGTTCTACCGGATACAAATTCATTGTGTATTCTACATACTTGGCCAATAAAATGATTCTGATTCTCATTTTTAAGTGATGATCCCACATACAGCATTAACAAATATTACATCGTTGCTACTTGTAAATGTTACCAGTAGAAAGGTGAAAGGAAATGTTTCATTGCTGATTTTATCCGGTCTCTACCAGCATTAAAATTATCTGCGACCAAATTACTATTTTGATTCATTTTTAGAAGTAATGGCTACCCATCTTTTGAGGAATTAGATCAAGTGTGTCAAACTAATTTTTGTCGCAGGCCACGTTATGGTTCAGATTTTCCATTGAAGAACGTTATAATATTTTAACTTTAAAATCAGAAGTCAAGAATAATTACAGTGTTACAGTGTCTTAAAGATGACAAATTAATAATTTGGTTCAGAGTTTTGCAAGCATAATGGAACTTGTCATGCTTGATTTGCTTTTGCAGGTCGCATGACATGATATGGCGGGCCAGATGTGCCCTGCGGGCCTTGACTTTTACACCTCTCGGTTAGATGTACATTTCAACAAGAACATGTATTTACAGAAGGGTGCACCAACACAATATAAGCAGAAATCCGTGGTCACAAGGAACCATGAGAAACAATGAATAAACAAAAGCGCTTGCAAAAGGTACGAAGGAACATCGAACAATCAACAAACACATGTCAAGAAACAAATAACCCGAACCAAAAGATCAGGAGTAATTGATGGGAAGGTTTCTTCAGCCGTCATCTGTACAAATTTGAAGGTTTCTGACATTTCGCCTCTTGGATAGGAGGCGAAACGTCCGAAACCTTCAAATTTGTACAGATGACGGCTGAAGAAACCTTCTCATCGATGGACCACTCCTGTACGACTGAGAGCTTACACAGACATCAAGAGTAATTAAAAATACTTAAAAACTAGAAACTATGAATGACGAGAATGACTATGGAGCCTATGAGGAAGGTACAGAAATCAACACTTGGAGCATGACAGCGAGTAAGGTCAATAATTTGACATGGGACTAGACAGTTTGGCAGTCATTAAATACTTGGCAATGCTTGATGGGGAAACGTGTGAAGCACCCTTCGATCCAGCTGGCGTTGAGACATAATGAAAACAGATAGAACATGACCATTTTCGCCACATCTGATGGAGTAAGTTTTCTCATACCTCATAGGTCGGTTTCTACCCCTGCTACATTCAATGACGACATTCAATGACTGTGCTCATGGCAATATTTTTTGTATGACAACAAAATAGTTGGATTTTGGTGAAATGAAAGCGGATACATCGCCATACTAATATCCAAATGGCTGTGTGGCCAGCAGGAATTGTTTGGCGGGCAGAGATGACAACCCGGACGATGTAGGTTGCAATCTTGACCAGAAGGGAGTTGTAAATTCCACAGCATCCAGATTACTCGAACGAGTTGGGGTCTTTTGGCCAGTGTATACCTGAACCTTGCCTGTACACAAGAGAAGAAAACTTGGATGTTTCCTGCTCCAATTTTTTTTAAGGATTTCAAGGTAAGATGCAGTACACAGGCTAGGTCAAATTTCAGCAGCAAAACAACTTTGTATGGTATGCCCTTGATCTGGTTGTGTCCTTCTCATTCCACCTCACCTTCACTATCATCGACATCTGAAATGAAAATGAGACAAAGGTCACTCTGGCAACAAAATGCAGTTTGAACCACAATTGGGAAAAATGAATTATTTTCTGGCATGAGACAAAAGGTGAGCAATAAAATGTCACATGATACATAAGGGTGAGAAAGGATAACAAACAAGTGGGTGAGATTTGCTGCCTTTCAGCAACCCTCTTAAGTGGTAATGGGATAACCCTGGACACGTCAAGAGCCTATCAAACTGCCCCTCACACTCGACCCCTGGGTGAGACAGGAAGGGCCTGCTTTGTTTGTAGCAATTGAGTCCTGTGTGCAGGGCCGTAATGAAGTGACCTGAAATAATGGAAAGCCCTGGGCCCCACACAGATGATTTTTGCTGGGATAAGAGCAGGGATCCCGATTCAGAGTCACAGTTCATTTCATTTTTCGCCTCTGATGAGATCTCCTTTGTTATCAGATAAAATTGAACAGCCATTACCGGCAGGGGCTCAGGCCGGCCAAGCGGTAAGGCGATGCCGACTGCTCCTAACAGAAATCCTATACACTCCACTTTGTCAGCAGTTTTGAATTTATTGGTGCTGGAGGTTGAGCCACATGATGGGAATAATCTTGGCCCGACCAAGATTGACACTTTATTTCAGAAATCAATATTTACAATTTACTTCTTTCAAAGTTCATTCGAGGAGCAGATTTCATATTATCCCTTCTAAATAAGCTGATCATATCGCTGTCTACTCCTGGAATGGTCTTTCCAAAATGCGAATTTTTTGATTCCGAAAAAAAAAAAATCAATGTCACTATTGTTGGCTTTAATCTGCCCTTTGATGACAGTAAATCTTTATCTTTTTATAGGCAAACGGCTGTGGTCCACTGACACAATTTCCTCTCAGAACAAAGCCCCTCACCCCAAGTGGACGCTGGTAGATACATGTGGAGTCCTAATGTGGCTGGACACGCCGCAGACGGGTCATTAATCAGACACTGTGACAGCCACCTCTACCCAATCCAACCCCAACTTCAGACCCCAGACAAGCCCACTCAACTCCTTCCCCACAGGAGGCCATGTTACGAACAGCATCGAGACAGGGGTAGAAGAGAATTGAATGGGCATTGTGAGAACAATGTCGAAAGCGATGAGCAGGCACATTTCAAAGTCAGGGTGTGAAAGGAATCGAGAAGTAAGAATGAGAAGGACTTACTGATGCGATATGAAAGATTCAGTGATGCTGCAAAAGATGCGGTATGGTGGCCAGAATCAGAGCAGATCGGTTATACTGTATTTCCAGCAGATCATCAAAACTTTCACATAGATAAAGTAATCCGGACAAATGGTCCAATAAGTTTATTTAGTAGTCAAAATCAGTTTCAAAGATGAATGTGGAAATATTAGGTGGAAAATGCATCCAACGAGATTTGGCCCACATTATTCCCACTTGCTTTTGGCAGTTTCCAACAGTTTCGACTCAATTAAAGAACAATTCTGAATTAAGTTGAGAACATTTTACAAAATATTTAAAAAAATACAGCTGTATTTAATTTTTAGCTTATGAACATGTTTTAATTCAATTGAACTGCATAGCAGTAAATGTATTTACATAGACATGGGATGAAGTGACATCTAATCCAATCCAATCCAATCACAACCACAGTATCATATCCTTTTTCTAATCCGTTTATCTTCATAGGATGTGCTGAAGCCTATCGCAGCTTACTACAGGTAGTTTCAATCGCAGGGTACGCATTTCTGAAATGAAAATGAGACACTCATCTCTCATTTTCCGTACTGCTTATTCCTCATTAGGGTCGCGGGGGTTGCTGGAGCCTATCTCAGCTGTCTTCGGGCACGAGGCGGGGGACACCCCGAATTGGTTGCCAGCCAATCACAGGGCACACAAAGACATACAACAGTCACTCTCACACTCACACCTAGGGACAATTTGGAGTGGTCAATCTGCCTGCCATGCATGTTTTTGGAGTGTGGGAGGAAACCGGAGGAAGCCCACGCGGGTCCGGGGAGAACATGCAAACTCCACACAGGGAGGCCGGACCGGGACGCGAACCGGCGACCTCTGCACTGTGAAGCCGGTGTGCTAACCACTCGACTACCGGGCCGCCCCCCCCAAAAAAAAATGAGACACTGTGACAACAAAATGCATTTTGAACCACAATTGGGGAAAAAATGAATTATTTTCTGAAATGAGACAAAAGGTAAAAATAAAATGACTGGGAAAGGGGCATGTTGTAACCACTGCATACAATGATTACACAAGTAATTATTGTATGTAGTGGTTACACAGAGGAAAGATGTAAGGACAGCATATTTGTTCAGAAACTAAATAAAACTATATCTGCGGTGTCGATAAAGTGCTTGGCTGTTGCTGGCTGACATGTAGATCGGTCAATACAGACTGAGTAATATGACTTGTACTGCATACATGAAATGCTTTACTTTGAGCCTGGCCAATGACAGTCTGGAGTCTGCAGTTCGAAAACGGTTTCATGCAAAAATTTCACAAAAGAATTAAAACTGAGGATTTAGCATGAAGCCACCCACGCCGCTTGAAGGGATGCAATGGTGTGGACTTTTACGCTTATGATATACAGTAGCACCTTCCCATCCATATCAGTGTCTGATGTGATGTATTAAATATGAATAGTGGTACTTTTTAGAAGAAAACAGAGTAGGAGAAGTGCACGTCGATTGTGAAATTTCACAACCCAATTCACAATCATTGGTGGCTCTCGCTCTGGGCCTCCCTGTCGCTGGAACGAAACACGCGGGGCAGATGAACCAAATGCTGGCGTCTTGGTTCTTTCTTTTTGTTTTTGTTTTTTTGTATCCTGGAGAATACTATTTTGCACAATAGCTGTCTACCACTATCAGAGTGGAGCAGTTCCTGATATTAGTGATATTGGGTTTCCAATAGCTCAATTGGTTACATTTGGCGCAGTGCATTTTGTCATGTACTGTATGTTGTGAATGTGTGGAGCTTTTTAAATGTTTTGACCTGACCTTGTATTTCCGACACAATTCTATTTATTAATTTGCAGAAAACGACAAATTAGTATGCTGCTATGTTTGTCAATGCTAAAAATGTGTTAAATATATTGGTTAGAGTTGAGGAGATGGGTTTATGCTTGGCCCCAGGTCAGGCGATCCCACATGGTCACCATGAAAATATTCAAGCTTTTTCACCGACGCAACTCTTTTAATAACCTTTTTCTTCTGAGAACACCGAAATGTACAGCATATTAGAGTGGTTCCTCTCTCTGAAAGATTTGCTTGCTTATCCATCACATACACAAGCACAACACAATTAAGTCAAATGACCTCAACTTATATCTCATATCAAACCTGCACTTCGAGACCATTTTATTGGAATTTACTCTCATATTGTGAAATGTTGGATTACTGTTTTATTGTGCCAAAAGAAAGCGCTAAGAAGACACATTAACATTGATCATCTCATGTGAACCCTCAGAGGTACAACCAGATGTGGTTAAAGGAGAAATAACCAATCACAACTTGGGCTTCACTGAAAACCTTAACATGATTTGCAGCTAAGTTAGAGCCCTGTGTGCATGTGTGTTATCCAATTTTCAGTGTTCTTTGGGATTGAAGTGATGTTCCAAATCATTTTATGGGCACAACTAATGTAGTTTCAATTGATCACAGGTTTGAAGAAGGACCATTTTCTCATTGTCTTCTGGGTGCCTGAGGATAACTTAGACTAAGTGTATAAATATAGTTTACCGTTTACAGGATATGAACTTGGCAATGTTTTTTTTTTTTTTTTTGTAAATACACAAGGTAGATTGTGAACTAATCTCCATTTACAGCAAGCCCCTCTTCCTAGTATATAAACCCCAGTTCCCAGTAAACCCCGGCAGATCAAATAAAATACTGCACTCCTCAGTATTGACTGAGTGAAATGAAATAATCTATGATGCATGAACAAGCTCTAAATGAAATAATAATGTCCTTTGCGGTGAAAAACGAATTGGCGGTACAGTAATTGAGCAGATTTATTTCCACCCTCTAGAAAATGGGAGGAGAGTGGAGCAGCGGTATACTGCTGAAAATTGCCCCGCTATTTTATTTAATCTCATATTGGAGGAATTATTGGCTGGTAATCTATTGTTAAACACCATTTAGAGTGATGGATTGAGACTGTCGAGCTCCCCTCCACACATAATCAATTCATATCTCATTAGCAGGTACTATTTATGATTCTCATAATATCCCAGAGGGGACAAGGCTGGGAGAAAACTGGCGCTACTGGAGGTCTCAGCTGTTGCTCAGATGAAATGTGGCCTACTGTAGCTGATGACTCAATCTATAATGCTTTGTATAAATTTAAGTAGGATTTCACTGTTTACTAATATCTGGTCATTTCATAAAATCATAGTTAGGATTGAGGATCATCCCTCTTCCGCTGCAGCCTGTGAATCAAAGGAAAACAAAAACAAGATGTTTGTTTTCGGTATTGTATCAAACTCATGGGGACAAACACCCAAAGAAATAATACATAATAAATCATTCCATTAAAATGAAATAAGACTATGAGTCTCACACCTAGTGGCAATGGCAGATTCTATACTTGAGGGGAAAACAACCACCATATTATGTTGATAAAGGTAAAACTGTCATGATGGCTGGCCACTCAATAATCAGTTCAATCAGTAACGACTGTTCCACAATATTTATATGTTTGTCATAAACATGTATAAAGAAGTGTGTTTCATTCATCACATTCTGGCATTCGGAGTGGATTGATTTATTGCTCTCATTTCAATTGCAAAGACAATTCAATTATTAAAATAATTTTACAAGAGTTACATTTTCATATTTGTGTACAGTACATACATACACATATAAATTCACATGAATTAAGATGAGAGCCAAAGAAAATGTCAAATTACATTTTTCTAAAAAATTCACAAAGAATGTAAATGTGCAGCATCTTTGGCATGTAGCTTTTGGTCGAGCAACATGCCACTTTTATACATGTAATATTTTCTCAGCACTTTCAAAACGTTCCTTCCATCCATGAACTCCAACATGCAGGTTTCTTCAATTTAGGAACATGCTCACAGCAGTAGCAAAGAAGACATTATGTACACATAGTGATATGTATTTCCGAAAGCCTGCGTCCTCAACTTTGGCTGACCATTGACCATGAATAGAAATAAACATCAAGTACATAAAATGTCAATTAGTGCCCGTAGGGCTTTAAAAATCACATACCGTAGGTGCGTACGTTTGTGTTTTACTTGAGTGTTAATAACTGTTTTAGTGTTGATGCGTAAAATGGTCTTACAAGTAACATTAATGCAATAAAAAGCAAAGAGATTTTTTAGAAAATGTGCTGATGATATACAAAAGCATGATTATACAGCATGTTGAGATGGGCATGCACTGTCAATAATGCATGACACCACATGTAAAAAAAACAACATATCCAATCAAAAAGGAGGCTTACATCATAAATGTTATTGTGCTCCCAGTATACTGAAAGAAAATGTAATGTTGAATTGACTACATTTCATTTTGTCAACTGATTGTGCACAATAAAATCATATGCATTTAGGTATTTTTAAGTCACCATATAGTGTACGACAATAATGTACCTGGATCCAGATGATTTAATTTCAAAAACCACTTGACTAAAGCAAATTGAATAAAAGCGAACACATTTTTTCAATGTGTGTATGCGGATTGCTGTGACATTTAAAAAAAAGACACATGGATTTTTTTTCTCCCCATCAAACACACTTGAGAGGGCTTAGGACCAAGATCTGTGATCAATATCCCGGACAGGAGCGCAGTGAGCTGCATGAGCTTTTCCCTCTGTTCACTGAGCCAGCACTGAAAAGGAAAAGTGTCATATTGTGATCTTTATCCAGTAATCGTTCTGACACAGAGTCAAGTGATATATATGTCTGCTTGTTTGCTCCAAGGCTCGATGGCTGTCCAGTGTGTGGCGTAGCTAAAATCTCGGCTGCTGAAACCTGGCAATAGCTGGACAAAAAGAAACCCAAGAGCAGGAGGAATCATAACAAAAGCCACTTATAGATTAGTTGTTTTCAATTGTAACAAAGCAGTCAAGAAATGGATGGATACAGATAATATGTTTCAGATTCCGTCAATGTTTATTTCCTACATTCAAACAAATAATGTTAATTCGTAATCAAATTAATCTTGACAGGTTATCCTGCACTTTTAGTCGTAACTATAAATTACTTTTGAACTGACAAATGTCATCACTGTACGCAAAGGTAGCCAGAAGATAAATTAGCATTTGCGGCTGTCTTAATAAACGTTGGATTTCCGCCATCGCATCTCCAACGTCTAATATTTTTCATCCGATCAAGCCTAATTGTAACAATTCGTCGCTCGCTAGATGGTTGGATGAGAAATATGTGTAAAATAAAAATGGTCATGCCAAACACTATACTTTTGGAAATCAAAACTATTCTTAATAGGGGCTTTGTCATCAATCCCAAATCATCAGTTGGGTATGCCAACCTAGTTGTGCAGGTGCATCCCATCAGCCGTTGCGGCTTCTCCTTTGTTGGATCTCCTATGACAATTGAAGCAGAGATTAAATTTTGTTCCCAAAGACATCAAGAATCAAAATTCAGTTTGGATGATACTGCCATTTCTGTGAGAGAATGCATTGCAGAGCCTAAACGATGAGACAGACTTTGATAGGGAAAGAAACGTCAAGAAAGTGTGATGTGTAGAATGAAACCATCCTTTCGACATGTGACCTGGCACAAGTCTTCTTTTGTTCTCCACAGGACGGAGCTGCGGTCTGAAGAAGATAACGTGGGCCACGCCAACGTGGGATGGACCGGTTGCGGAGCTGCGAGCCGTTTTAGCAGCCACAAGCCTCGCCTGGATTCGCGAGGACATCGTTCGTCAAGAAGATTCCCGATGCATGTCACTGGAGCCGCGTCGACAGATCACACACCCTTTCCCAGACACCTGCCCACCTACCACACCCTGGGGCCTACTTGTGACAAATGCTATTAACAATTTTGTTCCTCCTCGTCATCCTGGTGATCACCATCCAGGATGCCATGAAGATTTGACTGTTTGAGATTGTTTCCATTGTGATTGTTCTATTTTGTGGTCTTTCTTTTTTTCCTTTCTTCTTTCTGTTCACCTCCACCGATGTTAAATATTTTCGTCAGGGGGGAGATGTTGGGGTAATTCGCCATACAAACATCTCTAAACATCGCTCTGTAATCGTTGTTTACATTTTGAACTTCCTGATACGTCATATCCTGCCTTCCCTTACATGATGTCGCATTTACATTACATCACATCCTATCGCGTCACGAACTGTGCGGCGCATAAATACTCCCTCAGTCCGTTCGTCTCTCTCTCTCTCTCTCTCTCGCCATGCTTCCTCCTAGGCCGACCCCGCGATGTCTCCGCTCTCTTCAAGATTAAACCAACTTTCTGTTCTACACCTGGCTCCCTGATGATGAAACCATCCTCTTTCCTCAACACCCATCGAAGCAATGAACCAAGGGCGAACAATCAAAATAATCCAACACTTGGTCTGAGCCAAGAAATGTTATACCGATTTTTTATTGAAAATTCGGGCTGTGCATTATACACCTGTGCGCGTTATACTCGAATAAATACGGTACTCCACTTTTTTCCACATTCCCAAAAATATGCATGGCAGGTTAATGTAACGCTCTAAATTGTCCATAGTTGTAATCATGAGTGTGAATGGTTGTTGGTCATTGAATGCCCTGTGATTGACTGGCAACCACTTGTCCCCGCCTACTGCACGAAGTCAGCTGGGATAGGTTCCAGCACCCCTCCCTTTGACCCACATGAGGACAAAGTGGTCACTAAGTTAAAATGGATGAATAGACATAACTTACAAAATGGTGAGAAGTTTGATTTACAAATTCTATATAAGGTACAAATCCACTTAATAAATACATCCAATTAATACATTTGAGCGTCAGCGGTAACTCCAACACCATTTCAAACACTGGAAAGGTTTTCTGTTTGTTTTAATTAAATCTCTGTCATTTGAAATGACAAACATGCCACCTTCTGTTGGGTGACACCAGTTAAGATAAATTACATTTTTACTGACATTTTGCTCAGTGTCTACAGCACAGGTGTCAAAGTCAAGGCCCGCGGGCCAAATCCGGCCCGCCACATCATTTTTTTCGGCCCGTAAAAGCAAATCAAACTTGTTAAATTCCATGATGGTTGCTAAAATCTGAGCCAAAATTTCATATTTTTGTATGTCAACCACAATAAAAGTCATTATTCTTGACTTCAGATTTGAAAGCGAGTTATTCATTAATTTGCTGTGTGCTCTATATGTAATATTTGAAGGGATTTAAACATTCTAATGGGTTCCCCAAATTCATAACGGCCCACGAGAGGAAACCATAACTACAATGTGTCCCGCGGCAAAAAATGACTTTGACACCCCTGGTCTACAGCAACATGTCATACGTGTGTGCAAAACTGAACCATGGGGATAACACAGGTAGGGCATTTATGGTCATTTGCTCAATCCAAAACGCAAGCAGGCTGAATGAATATGTTGCTTTGCTCACCGGACACGATTTAAGTGAGGCAGCGTAACACAGAGTGAATCAATGTGACATGCCAGAACAATCGTGCAATGTGGAAATGTTATTTGATGAAAAAGTGACTCTGAAAAGAAAATGGTTTTCTGTCAGGCTCATCGCATGTAGTGCTTACCATACTTAGCCTCTGTGGGTTCCCTGTAGATTTCAAGAATTTGACAAAATAAATTTGAATGTGTGTTTCATCCATCCATCCATCCATCAATTTTCCATATCGCTTATTCCTCAGTAGGATCGCAAGGGGTGTTGGAGCCAATCCCAGCCGTCTTTGGCCACAAAGCAGGGGACAACCTGAATTGGTTGGCAGCCAATCACAGGGCACATAGAGACATACAACCAGTCACACTCACATCTCGAGACATTTTGGAGTGTTCAATCAGCCTGCTATGCATGTTTTTGGAATGTGCGCCCGTCTCAGCACGATGGGTGACGGAGCTTTCAGCTGCTCTGCCCCCAAACTCTGGAACTCACTTCCTCCCAACATTCGTGACATCGATTCTCTTACCGCCTTCAAGTCCCACCTCAAAACCCACCTATTTAAAATTGCATTTTCTGTGGAGTTCTCTCTCTTGTTTCTATTTATAATTATATTTTATTGATTGTATTCTATTTGTGACTGCATTTTATTTATTATAGTACCTATGCTTGTCTGTGACTGTAAAGTGCCCTTGAGGGATTTGAAAGGCGCTTAAAATGAAATGTATTATTTTTATTATTATTATTTTTATTATTATTATTATTATTATTATTATTATTATTAGTAGTAGTAGTAGTAGTAGTAGTAGTAGTAGTAGTAGTAGTAGTAGTAGTCGTAGTAGTATTAGTAGTAGTAGTAGTAGTAGTAGTAGTAGTAGTAGTAGTAGTAGTAGTAGTAGTAGTAAGTGCTTTATTGCCAAGTGCTCAGGCACTTTTTCATTTCATTATGAATGAAAAAAGAAGTACATTTGTTTATATTTTCAGCTGCCTAACCTTTTTTACCTTTCTCAATTTCAAATATTGAAAGCAACACTTAGTCAAGAGGATAAATTTTGGGGATGCAATTTTATGGAAAGCAAATTACCCATTGACAAAATAAACTTGTTTGTCAGAACATTTTCTCAGATAAGTGCACCAAAATCGCATTTAAAATTGAAAAGAAAACAACATCATGATCTTTCTCTTAAGAAGTCAAAATATGTAATTATCTGCACAATATGGGAGCTTTCATTCTTAGATGTTTTTGAACAATTATTCCAAAATATATTTCCAAAAAGATTTGTGGATCCGGTCTTACTAAGATGTGACAATACATAATTGATAGAAGGTAAGCAACTTCACCGCACTTGAGCTTTCTGAGTCAGGGGGGGCTGCAATATAGCGCCACCACTGTGTGGCTTGCTTTTAAGACATATTAGATGAGATTAGCCTTTATTAGTCTCACAGTGGAGAATTTTACATTTCACAGGAAGAGGAGAGGAAGAAGTAGAAAAACAAAATACAATAGCTGCTGTAAGTGCAGCCACTCTTGCGGCGCAATGTTGAAGTCATGATATGACGTGTTTTTAAATGGTGTACACGGGTTTCAGTCTCAGATCTATAATTTGTGTTTCTCCATATGCATGAAGGATGGATAGAGTTATTTATTCTTCGAGTGTTTGTCTGTTTTACAAGCACTGGAGTTTATGACTACGATACTTGTACATGGAAATATATGGGCAATCAACATAAAGCTTATGAATATTAAAGGCTATATATTTGGTGACTGATGTCAATCTTAATACCTTGAGATTAAACACGTTTGCTCGAATATAACCTATGATTGATAAATACTTTTTACTCGATGTTTTGTCTCGCTTGTCACGAAGTACACATAGAGCGGCAGAGCTCAGAGGTTCGCCGTGCCAACATTTCATTATACAAATCTGACATCTACTGGCCAGAGCAGGTACAAGGGAAACACAAATGCAAGCCTACAATAAAAGGAAAAATCCCCCAAAACGTCAATTTTACATCGAAGATATAATTACAAAGTGCTGTAGCTGGTGGTTGACAAATAGAATCCAAACATTATGATAAAGGACATGAGATAATTTTCCCGTGGAACTGTGGAGTAGTTAATTCATTGGATGTCAAGAATAAAGACACACCGCGACCCGGTTCCGTTGTGCTGTTTGACACTTGGTGTCTGGAGTTACTTAAAGCTGCTATTCATTGTACTGGATTGAAGCTTTCTGTCAAGCATACATTGGAGAGGCAGCTGTTAAGTTATTCATGTAGCCCCATCACTCCAAATGCATTTTATTACCGGTAACTAGAGACTTGCCTTTATGCCATGGCACAGAGCTATTTAAATAAACACAGACTATAGCCGAAAGGAAAAGAAGAAGACTATCCTATTATTACAACATTATTATAACATAGATGGATGAAAAGGTTTCTTCAGCGGTCATCTGTACTTCTTTGAAGGTGTCGGACGTTTCGCTTCTTATCCAAGAAACTTTGTCAGCAAACTAAAGTCTTACTGGTCGTTTAGGCCATATATATATATATATATATATATATACAGACTCTGCTATGATATGTCCCTGCTCTCAGGTTGGGGGGAGCAGAAGACTACCCCCTGCAGCTGCTCCACTGATAGTGCCTATCGTTCTGACTAACGACTGGCCTGATTGCCTCACTTCGACCGGTATCACCTCATCAGTATTCCTAATCCTATGTTGCCTAAGCAGGCTATTGTGTGAACGATCCAAATTGAACCTCACCCCACCAAACCGGTTTAATGAAGGATTTAGTTGTTGTATGAAAATCGCTTCTTTTACTCCCCTTTCAAACCACCTATGTTCTTTCGCTAAGATTTTAACCCCATTGTCGTCAAATGAGTGGTTGCGAGTTTTAGGTGCATATGTACTGCCGATTGAGGCCCACAAGTATTTTCGGTTATCGGTAAAAGAAGCAATTTTCATAAAAAAAGCTAAATCCTTCATTAAACCAATATGGTGGGGTGAGGTTCAATTTGGATCGTTCGTACAATAGCCTGCTTAGGCAACATAGGTTAGGCAACATTAGCAATGCTGATGAGGTGATACCAGAGGGAGTGGGGCAATCAGGCCAGTCGTTAGTCAGGAATGTAGGAACAATCAGTGGGGCTGCAGGGAGTGGTCCTCTGCTCCCCCCAACCTGCGAGTAGGGACCTATCATAGCAGTGTCCGGCACCGCCATGTCTGGACATTAGGGATATATATATAGGGCCGATACTACCAGTAAGACTTTAGTCCGCTGAAGAAGCATCTTGGATAAGAAGCGAAACGTCCGACACCTTCAAAAAAAGTACAGATGACGGCTGAAGAAACCTTTTCATCGATGGACCACTCCTGTATGACTGAGAGCTTACACAGACGTAATTGTATATGCATAATTGGATGCTGTACAACATTCATATTCATTTTCTGTTTGTATGTAGTTTTACAAGAAAGACTTCCATAAAAATACTAAACGGTGGATTCTCATCTTCGTGTTTTTTTTTTTATTGGACGATTGTTAAGCTCGCTGTCTACACACCAACCATTTGGTCAAGGCAGAAGAGATTGGCTGCCATGCCGAGTATGCAAATTGCCAAACGAACCGAAATTCCGAAATTTCCAAACCGAACAAAGATTTCAAAATCTGAATAATTTATTCTGATTTCAAAATGTTTGTTCAAACGTTTACTTTCTTGAATAAAGCAAAAGTTCGTTTAAAAAAAAACGTTCTTGTTTTTTTTTTTTCTGAAGAAGGTGTCGTCCTCCCGGGCGGAGATGTTTTGTAAGTTGTACGCCCGACGTAAAAGTTGCACAACCCGGGTGTCCGGGCAGACGTTATTTCAGATACTCAGTCACTATAATAACATTCAGACACACACAAATATATCTCCATGAGAAAAATTCACCACAGTTTTACACAGAAGTGTATAGTATTCTTATAATGCTGAAGTATGCTCTACACTGAATAATATTTAGACAGATCTATTTGTATTTTTCGAAAGCACTGCACTTTTTAATCATGAGCAAGTGACGCCTGCCTTTATTTTCATTAAAATATATATATTTTTCACAGAGCACCCTTGATTGACTGTCAAGAAGGAAGTTTCATGACACCTGTCTCTTATCTCCTTCTTATCTCTCAGGATCGAAGCATGCAGACTCTTGAATTACCTGCCTACACAATGTCATTTATTTATCCCCCAAGATAGTGTAACCCAACCTTGAAATCGGAGCCACCTTAATTAAATAAATGAAACCCTAATCAAAAATGCTGCTCTCTTTTGGAAGGGCTTCAAAGAGGAAGGATGAGCCACCCTGATTTGATTTTCTTTCCTAAACCACATGATGCTTTCAGACAATTAAAATTTCAGCAAGTCTTTCGCTGATACCTTGTCAGTGAGTGCTGCCTGACTGAGAAGTGGTTTTAGATTTCATGTGGTTCTGCTGACACTCGTTTCTATGTCCGAGAAAGCTGTGTTTCACCAAACCAAGTGTCTGGAGTCAAAAAGCAATGACAATGCTTCAAAGACCAGTGCAGAGACCCAGCTGACTGACTTCACCTATCTTTCAAAAACCTTATTATTTCTCCTTGAAATGCTGTTGCAATTGGAAGTGAAATGTATTGGGAGGATCAGCAGGATAGCCGAGTATATGGGTGGCGTCCATGCACAATTGTTTATGCTAGTTTTTTTTTGGCATGGGATAAATTTTAACTCATTTGCTGCCATTCACGAATTTACTCGGGAATTGAAAATCTGCCGAAGAATGGCATTCCCAAGTTGATTCAGGGTTCACTTTTTTTGCGAGAAGGTGAAGATCAAGTCTCGGTCAATCTTGTGTGTGAATTTCAGAACAGTAGCGAATGTATTTCCCTCCCACGATGGGGCAACAGTTGCTAAACAGAACAACATTGCTAGAAAAATGCAGTCTGCAATCACCCCGCGAAGAACACGGAGGAGGCGTGTTCGAATTAAATTCTTGTTTGTCTTTCCTGGTTCGGTTTTGTCAGAAGTTCAGTGATAAAAATATCAGTAACGACGATAGATGGTGAACAAAAAACTACTTTATTCTAATGAGACAGAAAAGGCACTTCTCGTCTCGGTGGGACGAAGACATGAGCACACGGACAAATATAGGAAACAAAGAGAACGAGCTCCCGCTCTGACAAGTATTTGAACATACACAGTCGTGTTGGGGCCAACTTTATGTTGTTGTGCGTCACGTGGAATGGATACAGATTGTTTTTCAGCATTTTTGGCCACGACAATCATCAAGGAGGAGACTGTGCTGAGCGGTTGCGCCTTTCGGCAGCATGAATATACCAGTACTGTTTTTGAATGGGAGGAATGTCGGAGCCATTTGACTGCCATCGCTGGACAGCTCTGGGGCCATTGTGCTTTTTTGTGCCTGTAATGGGCCGCATCTTCACAGCCCCGCTTTGTTCAGCGGAAAGGTCAGTGCTGTTGGAGAGTCTGCGGTTGGATGGATGCATGGCTTGAGGAGCCCGCGATAAGAAGGAAGCAGCGTCAGCGCAGAGCGCCGATGCGTATGTAGAACTGTCGCGGCTTGGAATTGAAGCGGATTTATGTGGGACAGGAGGTGTGAGACAATGTCTTTTCGTCAATGGATGCTACAGCTTCGTGTTTGCTTTCAACATTTAGCTTGTAGTAGACGTACAAATTCCACCATGACGTCCCTGATCCACTGCTGACATGGATGCTTTGATCCTCTCCTCTTTCAACTAGAACTGCTTCATGTCATCACAAAGAGGGTACAGCAAGTCCTGAAGAATGAATGACTCTGTGTCTTTGTGTTGTCATATTTATTTTATTTTTTATTTTTTCCCAAGATGGCGGCGCGTGAACACGCAGCGGCTCCCCTCTCCCGGCAAATTGGTGTTTTCATGTTTATTATGTTTGTTAAAGTAATTATAAGTGCCTTGCATGCTGGGTCCGAGAGGACAGTAATTTCATCTGAGCTGTATGTCATGCATATTAGCATATTTGACAATAAAGGTGATAGAGTGCTTATGCACATTAGTAAACATATTATGTTACGTTGTTATTTCGGGTTTTTTTTGTTCTTTTGACTTCAAGACGGCGCCGCGAGAGTGGCTGCCTTTCCAGCAGCTCCTATGTTTTGCTTTTCTACTTTCATTTCTTTCATAACTTTGCTGCTGTGTAATGTAAATTTCTCCACTACGAGACTAATAAAGGCAAATCCAATCCAATCAATCCAATCTCATGCTTAGATTAGTAAACATATTATGTTATTTCATGTTTAACTTAGTACATGTTATGATTATTGCATGTTTAATTTAGTTTACATAGCACTATCAAGCATATTAGTTCAATAGTTGTTGCAACAGGCAAATTCAGTCTAAGGCCCTCCCAACACTGAGTTGTTCGTAGCCGATTGGACGGAAGATCGACTTGTCCGCAACTGATTGGTCAACAGACTATCGCGGTATTCTTTAAACTAAGCCTGAAGAGGCAGGCGGGGGTTCTTCTTTGGTCCAGCTCCAACTAGAGATGTTTCTCACGATTGTTACTGAATAAAGTATTTTTTGCTGTGTACCAACTATTGACTCAACTGGCATGTCCCCCATAACTCAGCTTCAATTCCATCCCTCAACTGTTCCATATACGCATCGGTGCTCTGCGCTGACGCTCCTTCCTTCTTATCGCGGGCTCCTCAAGCCATGTATCCATCCAGCCGCAGACTGTCCAACAGCACCGACCTTCCACTGAACAAAGCGAGGCTGTGAAGATGCTGCCCATGACAGGCGCAAAAAAACACAATGGCCCCATAGCTGTCCAGCGATAACAGTCGAATGGCACCGAAATTCCTCCCATTCAAAAACAGTACTGGCATATCCATGCTGCCGAAAAGGCGCAACCGCTCAGCACAGTCTCCTCCTTGATGAATGTTGTGGTCAAAAATGCTGAAAAACAATCCGTATCCGTTCCACACGACGCACAACAACACAAAGTGACAAAAGAAAACACAAAAACAAGACAAAAACAACAAAAAAAGCAAGGCTCATCAGAGCACTCGCTGACGGCTGCCTACTCGGGCGCCATCTTGGAATCCTTCCATGATGATTAAGAAGAAGTCTTAAGAATAATAAATTAAGAATAATTTGCGGAACAGCTACGCTGCAAAGTGAATACTGCTGTCTGGGCTTATGGACAACCAGATAGGGAAGTGCAGCAGTCCATGACACCCTAACACCCTTTTACCTGCAGGGGTCAATCCAGAATAAAAGTGACAATGAAGATGATGTCATCAAAACGGCCTTGGCATGCTCTGTTCGAGAGCAATGCCCAGATGGGGCAGAATTGCCGATTTAGTGAGTAGTGAAGCCTGACAACTCCACTACAGGCAGTGCATAATTCCCAGCACATAGAGAAAGAACATGAGTTGGAAAAGTAAACATATGGTTCCACCATAAATAATAAAACGCAAATGACATTCTATACCTCCTGACTTACTTTGCAGGGTTATTTTGTTTTTCTTATTACACTCCATTGGTTTTGTTTCTCATTGAATTTTAATCTCGGAGAAACAAAGCCCACTCTTCAAAAGCAAGTCAAGAAGAAATAACCAAATAAGCACTCCTTCAGGATTCAAGACTACGTTTTAAAAAAAATGTTTTGACCCTATGTGAAAAAACTATAACCATATTTTTTGATGTTCAATTTAAAATGCCATGGTAAAAGTAATTTCATTTACTTCATGACAGTGAACCTACTTAAGGCCCGGGGACCAAATCTGGCCCGCCACATCATTTTAGTCAGCCCACGAAAGCAAATCAAACATGAAACATGAAGCTTGATGCTTGCTAAAGCCCAAACCAAAATTCCAAATTGTTGAATGGAAACCACAATAACAGTCATTTTTTTAATTCAAATTTGAAAATTAGTTATTCATTAATTTGTTGTGAGCATTATATGTAATATGTAGAAGGGGTTAAACTTTCTAATGGCTTCCCCAAATTCATAACTGCCCCGAGAGGAAACTACAATGTGGCCCACGGCAAAAAAACAAATTTGTTGCTCTACATGAAAACTTCATGGCCGAAAATACCCTTTAATGCAGGGGTCAGTAACCTCAAATGTTGAAAGAGCTATACTGGACCACAAAAATAAATAAATGCATGTATATACAATTAAATAATTAAATACATTGTCTGGAGCCACAAAAAATTAAAATAAAGGCAACACATGCTGTATGTGCTCTGAATAAGCTATCAACATGGCTACAAAAACACAAAGAGCATTCATGATTGAAAGTTTTTATTTGCCCCTGCTGTCTATCCTGTAGAGCAGAGATAGGCAAACATTTTTGACGGAAGATCTACTTTTTCATCAACAAACCTCCCGCACGTACACGCCCGTAAACGCACACGCCCGTAAACGCACACATTTACACACGCATGCGGTAATGAACAACATACCTAATGACCACTAAGAGGAACGAGACGTAGTACGCACTTCGCACCGTGAGAACTATCGTGGCTCATGTGTATGTTTTATAAATGCACCAAAATCTAAATGTTAATGTATGTTTTCAAAAGGTAGATCTGCTTGAAGAGGAACCGAAATGTAATTCCAATAGCAGTCATTGGAACAATGTTTTTGTCACGGTTTGCAAGGTGGTCGTGGTGGTTTTGGATCCCAAAAAGCAGGCAGGAGTCAGCAGCAGGTTGTATTTGACAAACTGTACTAAAATAAAGTCAGCAGGAAAAAAATCTAAAACATCAGTCATCCGAAAAGAAAAGTACAAAGTATCAAAGAAAACCATGAGTAAAAATCTGCCCAGATAAAACAAACCTGACAGGGTGAAGCAAACACATTCAATGATCCGACACCGAATGGTCGTGCTGGGAGTCCTTTTAACTGCCACTGATGAAGACGACCAACACCTGTGCAACTGAGGGCGGGGCCGACAGCACTACCCGTTGGTCGCCAACCAGAACGTGACAGTCTGCCACGGATTGGAACGACCAAAACCTGTGCAGTTGCCGGCGGGGCCGACAGCGCCACACGTTGGTCGCCAACCAGATGGTGACAGATTTATTTTTCGTCACCACCCTCCCATCAAGTGGTTGCTTGTACGCACTACAATTGATTCAAATGCATAGATTTTCAAAGCATGGTTATTTCAACATCTCACTCACTCACTTCCAATTGCAATGAAGTTTGTGAAAATCCTGTTCTTTTTCTTTCGGCTTTTCCATTCAAAAGTCGCCACAGCAAATCGATGTCCTCCATGTAACCCGGTTTTGTGCATCCTCTTTTCTCACACCAGCTACCTTCATGTCCTCTTTGACAACATCCGTAAACCTCCTCATAGGTCTTCTTTTCGGTCTCCTGCCTGGCAGTTCAAGACTCAGCATCCTTCTTCCGATATAGTCACTCACTCTCCTCTGGAAATGTCCAAACCATCTCAGCCTAATTCCGTATCCTATCCATCCTGGTCACTCTCAAAGCACACCTCAATGTCTTCATCTATGCTACCTCCAGCTCTGCTTCCTGTCTTTTCTTCAGCGGCATTGTCACCAGTCCAAACATTATGGCTGGTCTCACCACCGTTTTATACACCTTTCATTTCACCCTAGCTGAAACCCTTCTATCACACATCACACCTGACATGTTTCTCCAGCCGTTCCAGCCTGTCTGGACACGCTTCTTCACCTATTTTCTACACTCTCCATTGCTCTGGACAGTTGACCACAAATACTTAAAATCCTCCACCTTCTTTATCTTTTCTCCCTGTAGAATCACTCTTGTACTTGGGTCCCTCTCATTCACACACATATATTCCGTCTTGCTGCGATTGATCTTCACTCTTCTCCTTTCAAGGGCATACCTCCACCTCTCTAGTTTCTCCCCCACCTGTGCCTTGCTCTCACTACAGATCACAATGTCACCTTCAACCATCATAGTCCAAGGAGATTTGTGTCTAACATTGTCTGTCAGCCTATCCATCACCATTGCGAATAAGAAGGGGCTCGGCGCTGACCCCTGGTGGAGTCCTACCTCCACATTTGATTCCTCCGTCACACCGACAGCACACCTCACAACTGTCTTACAGTCATGATACATGTCTTGCACCTCTCTGACATATTTTCTGTCACTCAAGACTTCCTCATGCAATACCACAGCTCTTCTCTGTGCACCCTGTCATACGCTTTCTCCAGATCTACAAAGACACAATGCAATTCCTTCTGACGTTCTCTGTACTGCTCCATCAGCATTCCTAAAGCAAACACTGCATCTGTCGTACTCTTTTTTTTGGCATGAAGCCATACTGCTGCTCACAAATGTTCACTACAACTCGGCACATCTCCCTTATTCTTAAAAATTGGCACCAGTACACTTCATCTCCATTCTTCAGGCATCTGGTCACCACTTAAGAGCTTGTTGAACAACCCAGTCAGAAACACCACGGACACCTCTCCCAGAAACTTCCATACCTCGATTTGTAAATCACCAGGCCCGAGTGCCTTTCCCCACTTCCTCCTCTTCAGCGCCCTCCTCACTTCATCCTTGCTAATTCTTGCTATGTCTTGGTCCACAACAGTCACATCTTCTTCTCTTTGTTCCTTCTCATTTTCTTTATTCATGAATTCTTCAATGTACTCTTTCCATTTTGGCATTGTTGAGTTAAATGTTGTTCTTCCTGGTTCAGCTCTCCATTTGTATAGTCTAAATATTAAATCAGCAGAAAGCAAGGTGATATACAAAAAAATGAATATTTATTATCAGGCAGCGAGAGGATGTTCTCCAGTGGAGAAGCTAGAACAAGGGACAGAGAGGCAAGAGCGAGATATAGAGAGCGCGAGAGCTCGTCTCAGACATTTATAAACAACACGCGTGATGTCACTTTGGAAAGGACCTATCATCTGCTAGATACCATCATGAATATTTATTATTAGACTGAAACGTTATAGCTAGATTTGTATCCTAACTAAGTACAAGCTGAGTACATGTATACTAATTAACATATACAAATAACTAAACTACATACAGTAAAGTCTCGTTATATCGATATTCAAGGGAGTCCGAAAAAATATCGATATAACCGGGACTATCGATATATCCGACCCTGTTTGCATGTAATTTTCTCCGTGCATGCATAGAAATAGTATCGATATAACCGAGACTATCGATATATCCGATATCGATATAACGAGACTTTACTGTACATATATGGACTTACCAATTGATAAGAATAAGTAGAAATGAAATAACATAGGATGTGTTTAGCATGTGTATCAACTAGTTCTAACAGGCATCATATGATGTTAAATATAAATAAAACAGAATACAACAATTAGAAAATTATGCCAACTGATATTAAATTGAATACACAGACGTTCAAACAGATAACTTGATTGTGTTTCGGCAACAATCATTAACTTTAAAATTGTATGGTGCAACACATTGCAAATAAATCTGACACATGCAGCTGGCAAAAAAGACTGAAGTAGTTGAAGACAGTTCACTGTTGACAGTTCACTGTTGGAAACATCCCACAGGTGAACGGGCAAACTTGGGACAGGTGGGTGCCAAAGCCTATTGCTGATTTAACATGAGTGTCTGCCCAAGAAGAAAATAAATGTACATTAAAGACAATACAAGACAATACAAGAGGTCTACCGGTACTTGATACCTGGCCGACAAAAGGTGCTTTCCAAGCACCAAGCCCATTCTGCCCAATATGCAGCGAGCGGCTCTCCGGCGAGTCAACAAAGCCATCAAAACTGATTTGCAAACAACTGCCCTGAGAGTGTCATATGTGGTGGCAAACTGCATTGCTAAAAAGTCATGCGATTTTGGTTGAGGAACACAGCTGTGGATTGGCAATTACTGCAGTTAGCATAAAGGGTGTTGAACATTTTTTCCCATTGGTCATCAACAATGCAATGCAATGCAATCAAATACGTAATATCAATTTAGATAGCACTTTAACAACAGCTGAAGCTATCACAAAGTGCTTAACATGGACAAGTATCATATACAGTAAATAAAGCAGTCACAAAATTAGTAGAAAGCACCAGCGAGTGAAACCAAGATCAAGTCTGAATCATGCTGAGTTGAATGCCAAAGAGTACAAGTGAGTTTTGAGACGGGTTTTAAAGATGGGCAGCGAGGGGGCTAGCTGAATGTTCAGTGGCAGGTCCTTCCAGAGAGTTGGACCATGCAGCAATGGAAAAGACTTGATCCCCTCTGGGCCTCTGATTAGTTTTTTGGCTCATCTAATGTCTGTTCAGCAGACCTGAGGCTTCGGAAAGGTGTGTAGAGTTATGTGATCCCTCTTCCAGGTACCAGTCCAGAGGCGAGCAGCAGAATTCTGGATCAGCTGGACACGCTTCAAGGAGGATTGTCAGACTCCAAAGTAAAGTGCATTACAGTAATCGAGCCGCGGTGTGACAAAGGCATGAATTACTGCTTCAAGGTGCTCAAGAAAAAGGAGAGGTTTTATTTTAGTCAGTTGCCTAAGATTAAAGAAGCCAGATTTAACAACAGCACCAACGTCTTTGTCAGGTTTAAAGTCAATTTAAGACCTAAGTTTGAGACTGTTGACGCCTATCAGTTAAGCAGCCAGGGGGCCCAAGACAACAGGATGAGATGTACATGAGCCACTCGGACCAAACTATCACTTGAACAAATCTTGAATCTTGAACAAAATCTTATTCATTATCATCAGTTATCACCAGAAGAGTATCCATGGATTGACACAGCCCAATTGCAATTCTGAAACCGGACAAGACTGTGGGGTCGACTCACCAGTTCAACTTTGTTGTTTGTGCCTGTGAATTGAGGGGAAATAGTTATGTGTCAGCATGTAGCGCCTCAGGAAATTAACAACATGTGGTTTGTTTTCCTTTTCAGATGATTTTGTGCTGTCTGTCAGTGGTGTGCTGCTGTGTTTAAAAACAAAACTAAATAATTGGGATCAGATTTGTTTGGTTTGGGTCAGGCAAACATTCAGAAGCACATTCAATGAACGGAGATTATACTGTTATGTGGCCATTTCGTATTGGGTGTCACGTTTTGCGAGGTGGTGATGGCGGGTGCGGATCCCAAAAAGCAGGCAGGAGGGAGCAGGAGGTTGTTTGACAAATTGTATTAAAATAAAGGTCAGCAAGGAAAGAAATGTAAAACATCAAAATCATCTGAACAGAAAAAATACAAAGTATGAAAAGAAGACCAAAAGTAAAAGTCCGCCAAGGTTAAACAAACACATGCACAGCATACACAATGCATGCAACAAACATGCAGCAAACAATGAACTGACCCCGGATCGTCGTGCCGGGTGTCCTTTTAAGTGTCAGTGATTAAAACGACCAGCACCTGCGAGGCTGCAGGCAGGGCTGACGTCGCTACCCGTTGGTCGCCAATCTGATCGGGACGACCAGCACCTGTGCAGGTGCAGGCGGGGCCGACAGCGCCACCCGTTGGTCGCCAACCAGATCATGTCAGTACCCCCCCTTCAAGGGGCTGCTTCCAGAAGTCCCAACAGTCTCCCAAAAGGTCCACTCGCCAGGGAACAATGGTGGAGACGGCAACCGCTGCCTCTCCAGCATACGACGGGCGGCAGCCTGATGGGAACGGGACTCGGCCTGGGGTGGACGAAGACGCGGCACGGATCGTCGTGGGCGTGAGTGTGATCCCTCTCGCACGTTCACGCGATGGCGCCTGGCTCAACGTGGACGTCGAACTGCCAGGCGCAGAGTGGCACCCCGTACGGCCGTATGGGACCAGGTCTCGGCCGGACGTCGACGTGGGCGTGAACTGCCCGGCACCGGGGAAATGAGACCAGTCCTGAGCCGCTCCGGGATCCAGCGGTGAGTGGGGTCTCGGACTGACGTTGACGCGGACGTTGCACGGCTCGTCGTGGATGAGACTCAATTCGTCATGCACGACGACAGCGTGGCTGGACGTGGGCGTGCACTGCCAGACACCCAGTGTCACCCTGGACGGCCACCTGGAAGGAGGTCTCGGCCGGACGTTTACGTGGACGTTACGGCTCGTCGAGTGACGCAATTCAAACTCGACGAGGCTTGGGCTAACGTGGACGTAGCATTGCCAGGCACAGGGTGGAAATGAGACGGGTCCGATGTACCTGCGGGATCTGATGGTTGGTCGGTTCATTCTGTCACGTTTTGCGAGGTGGTGATGGCGGGTGTGGATCCCAAAAAGCAGGCAGGAGGGAGCAGGAGGTTGTTTGACAATCTGATCGGGACGACCAGCACCTGTGCAGGTGCAGGCGGGGCCGACAGCGCCCCCCGTTGGTCGCCAACCAGATCATGACATTGGGGGCAAATTGGCACATATTACATAATTGTTCAGTTTTGTCAACAGCATTTTGTCAACAAAAAAACATTTTATTTGAAGCCTTTTTTATATTAATATTGTATTTATTCCATATTTTGCTGTATTAGAATTAGAATCACAAAGCCTTTAATAGTCCCACAATGGGGAAATTAGACGGATGTTGTTTGTTATGCAGGCACCTGCATTCAATTTTTTTTCTTCAATATTACTGAATAAAACATAACAGTGCCTACATTTTTCATCTGTTCTATCAATTAAATTAACAGTCTTTATGTAATTATTATTGACATTTCAGCAATAAATGTCCAATGAACACAAAACGGATTCTCTGAACAAAATCAAGAAATCTGCTAAATATTTTTGGAATACTTAATTTAGAAACATTTGTTCATTTAAAGAGCAGCTTGTTCATTTGAAACTCTTCATCACAAATAAAGAATAACATTTAAACGTATTGTTTAATAAACCCAACTCACACATACATTACACATTTAAGTATTATTTTTAAACAGCTGAACTTGAAAGTGTGGTGCATTTATTTTTTTACCCTTGAGTTACATTTTAGAAAGATTTTGAAAACTATATATACTGTGTAACAAATAACATAATTATATTGAATGGAACATTATTAAAACAATTATTACTGTATTCAAATGTAAAGGTGTTCAAGTTGTACAAGTCTACAATATTACGTTTTAAAATCCATAAATGTAGGTTTTTAAATTCCACTCTAATGTTTAAATAACATTTGTCTGAGGTAGAATTATTTTGAGTCTCTTGATCTTCTTCTTTTCCTTGGGGCTTTTCCCTTCAGGGGTCGCCACAGCAAAACAGTGTTACCCTGTTTTGTGCATCCTCTTCTCTCACACCAGCTACCTTTGTGTCCTCTTTGACGACATCCATAAACCTCCTCTTTGGTCTTCCTCTCGGTCTCCTGCCTGACAGTTAAAGGCTCAGCATCTTTTTCCCGATATAGTCACTCTCTCTCCTCTGGACATGTCCAAACCATGTCAGTCTGGCCTCTCTGATTTTCTCTCCAAAGCCTCTAATATGAGTTGTCCCTCTGAAATATTCATTCCTGATCCTATCAACCTGGTCACTCTGAAAGAAAACCTCCACATATTCATCTCTGCTACCTCCAGCCTTGCTTCCTGTCTTTTCTTCAGTGGCACTGTCTGCAGTTCAAACATCATGGCTTGTGTTGTTTTGAGTCTCTTGATCTGATAACAAATAAAAAATGTAGATCAATAATTGCTATTAATTCAGGAATGATTCAATAGTAACTCACGATTCATTTATTTTTGTTATACGATTATGCATATATCCATCCATGTAATTGGAGTGATGTATTGAATATACGGGACTGTATTTTGTGAATAAAAAGGGAAATGACACGTCAAAGTCAGCAGGGGTCGCTCGCTTACTGTGCAACTAGTAAGTAACAGTATGGCACAATTGACACTACAGTTATAAGAACATACCATTGTATACATACATTTTCAGAACCAGGAGACCAGACAATCGCAGGGCACATGGAAACGAACAAACATTTGACACTCCCACCGAGGGGCATTTGATGTGTTCAATCAGCCATGTATGTATTTGGAATGTCGGAGGAAACTGCAGGACCATGAGAAAACCCAAACAGGCCCGGGGAGAACATGCAAACTCCACACAGGAAGGCCGAAGCTGGAAATGAACCCGGTACCCCTGAACTCTGAAATCAACGTGCGAACCAGTCGACGACCGACCCGACACTGGTTAAAACAGTCATGTCATGTCAAATTCATCTGAATCAACGTTTATGGGTATACAATGACAACAGCATTAGATCATTGCTGGATATATTTATTCAGAAAAGTTAATATCTGTTAAAAAGTTATTGGTGTCCAAATACTTTTAAAATGTGTCGAACGAGTTCGAGTGGGTTTGTTTTTATGAGAGCTGCGTGTGCTGTTGTCAACTCACTGTTGCAATACAACTCACAAAAAAATAAGTTCAGTCCCTGGTTTCGGGAGCAGAATTGTTATATGCCTGGGTATCGCGAACGTTGCTAACTCACCATGCAGAAATGTTCGCTGTTGGCATGTTGTCGCAGCAACATCTCCAACGCGTTACGCCCACTGTTGGTCGCGTGGTTAGTACCATACCCAATCACGTTATTCAAATAATGTGACGTAAAAATTCAAAGTTTCTGTCTCGTCCGGAGTGTCGTCGTTAGTCGAATCGACTAAAAGCAATTTATTTCAATGTTTTTGGACCACTAAAATATATCTATCACCTGCCATGGAAGGAAGAGTTATCGGGCCAGGTCCATACAGGGCGACAAAGCTGGTGAGTGATGTTACCATATCGAAACAAGAGTCTCAATTTTAATAACTAGTAGGATGAAGAATGGATCTTGAGCAACCCATGTAAGCAGTCTCTACGCAAATCTAATTTATATACATTTGTTGTTGCATTAGTACTAAAGGTGGCGTAAATATTTTCATTTCCAAAAAGGGGATCTCGTGCCACTCTCAAAAGTGTGAACATATACTTAAACATGCCATAGACATTAAAACTCGAATAATTTAAAAGTAGAGCTGCATATTGTAACGTTACAATTTGTATTGGGAAAACAGGCATGCGCGACATTTCAATTTCAATATTATTGAGATATAAACACAGACAAAAAAGAAAACACCTTTATGATATTATTAAAGAAAAAATGTTTTTTCCCTGCAGAAATATATTAACGTAGTCTGATCACTTCGCTTCTATAGTGTTGGTAATGCTCATTGATATTTTTCTCTTATTAGACGGTGACGGTCGAAGCTATCTCAAAGCATATTATTTCATATACATTTATTGCATATCTTGGAGTGTCTAGCACGCTTCACAGTACAGAGGTCGTGAGTTCAAACCTCATTCCGGCTTACTTGTGTGGAGTTTTGTGCGTGTGTGTTTACGTGTAAAAGAAAATTTGCTCTTGTGAAAAGTCCCCTTTTGTGAAAAACATGAGTGCAAACATAATTTAGGTGTAGAGGTATTCCACGGTCCTCCGGTGCCCCCCCCCCACAGGTTATTTTTTTCCTCTAAATTGTCGCTCGGTGCGACTGTGAGCGCAAATGGTTGTTTGTTTTTGTGTCCCCTGCCTTCTTACCAAAGACCGCTGGGATAAGCTCCAGCACCCCAGCAACCCCAATGAGGATAAAGAGGTCCGGAAAATGAGTGAATAAATGAATATTGGGGAGTCCTCGTTTATATGATGCCTTCTCTGTATGGGAAGGTAAAAGAAAAACATAAAAGAAACTATCTTTCCAAGTTTTACATGAATATGACAATGTTTTGAATAATACCCCTTCATCAGATAATCCAGGTTCAACAAAATATTTCTTTCTATCTCTTCAATTTAAGAAAGAGGGCAATGAAAGAGCAGTTCCACAGGTGTATTAATTTCACAAAGGAAAGCAAATGTCACTTCAGTCTGTAGTTTTATTTCTCATAGATGTTTTCCGACCAGCACCTTTGAAACATTGAAATATGTACTGTACTAGTATTGCTTCTTGTTACCTTTAACATGTGTAGCAATGATCCTGTGTCAAGTCAAATTTATTTATGAAACTTTAAATCACAAAAAAAGCCTCACTAACCTTGAGAAGGGACCGCGGATTGGTAATTCCCTCTTCAAGGACGGCCAGGCTCCCAATGGATGGAAGAGTGGGTAACATTTGACAATATTGTGCAATACAATGAATGGTTAGAAATGTCTATTTATCAAGATGAAACGCTGCAGAAATATACCTTCGGGTATCTTTTGAGGCGGATGCTTCTTAAAACCCAGCCCTTGTGATCAATGAATAAATCTTCAAAGCAGGCGGTCCACCCCAGAGCAAATGGTCCACCCCTGATCTTGTTTACCTCAGTATGTGCACATCATGTCCGGATCAATCAAAGCAGAATCCTCAACTCTAAAACATAGTTACTTGGTTTGTTCAAAAGCTAAATATTACATATGTGTTACTTTGTGTAAGCGGGTTCGATAAATGATACAACTTCTGGATAGAGTTGAGGTTCTTTTTTAGGACGGCTGTGTTGGTTGGAGGGAGAAGGCAATTGACATGTGTGGCTCTCGTAGGCTCTCATCTGACTGACTTGCAGGAGCGCGCATGCTCCTTTGGTCTATAGCCAGGCATCACTAGTTGAACATGCAAATATGATTTGCTCATATCATTACATGTCCCTTTCTTAATTGAATTCTTTGCTCGTAACAAATGTAATGAATTTAATTATGTCAGTCTCTTCTTCTTTTCCTTTCGGCTTTTCCCTTCAAGGGGTCGCCACAGCAAATCAGTGTCCTCCATCTTTAGAGGTTTGATCCGCATGTTTGTTTTATTATGTCAGTAATTAGCAAATTTAAACTTGAATAAAGTCTTTACAAATTTTCCAACAATAAATGAAACATTCACATCATTTTTTTCACCACATGATCACTTAGAAAAACATGTTAAATGGTTTCAATCAGTCTCTCAGGTGGTTTCACTTTCCTTGAGGATTTTCGGATAGCATGTCCTGGAATTAGTGGTGTTACAACAGTCTCTGTTCCAGTCTCTGTTCGTTGACTTGCTATGGTTGGTTCTTTGAGAAGATCTCAGCGGTTTCTTCTTAAAACAGCACCTTCCTCTGTCTGAATGTTGTATGACCTTGGTTGGACCTGACGCAGAACAGTTCCTTTCTGTGACCATGTGCCTGTTTTGTCTTTGTACCGTACTTGGTCACCGGTGTGTAGTTCAGGTAGGTTCCGTGTTCCTCTGTCATGGTAGAACTTTTGTTTTTGTTTCTGTTGTTCTTTGATCTTCCTCACTTTCTCCCCTTCCTTTGTCTTTAGCAGGTTTTCCGGGATGGGTAAGTTGGATCTCAGCACGTGTCCCATGAGTAGCTGGGCCGGGGACATACCACACTTGAGCGGCGTTGTGCGATACACCAGCAAGCTCTGGTAGAAATCCGTTCCACTGTCTCTTGCCTTGTACATCAGCCTTTTCACGGTCTTGACAGAACTTTCCACTAATCCATTGGATTGTGGATAATGTGGACTTGAGGTTATGTGTTTAAAGTCCCACTCCTTGTCAAATTTTCTAAACTTCTCATTGGCGAATTGTGGACCGTTATCAGAAAACACTTGGTTTTCAATCCCGTTTCGAGCAAATATGGCCTTCATGCATGTTATCACTGCTTCTGCTGTTGTAGCTTGCAGTCTGCAAAAGTCAAAGTCAGCTTTATTGTCAAATATGCTAATATGATGGCATATTTTATATATATATATATATATATATATATATATATATATATATATATATATATATATATATATATATATATATATATATATATATATATATATATATATATATTTATATATATATATACAGTAAAGTCTCGTTATATCGATATCGGATATATCGATAGTCCCGGTTATATCGATACTATTTCTATGCACGCACTGAGAAAATTACATGCAAACAGGCTCGGATATATCGATAGTCCCGGTTATATCGATATTTTTTCGGACTCCCTTGAATATCGATATAACGAGACTTTACTGTGTGTGTGTGTGTATATATATATATATATATATATATATATATATATATATATATATGGCATAGTGAAGTCCAAGATGGCACCCGAGTAGGCAGCCTCAGCAAGTGCTCTCATGAGCCTTGCTTTTTTTTTTTTTTTTTTTTGTCTTGTTTTGTGTTTTCTTTTGTCACTTTGTGTTGTTGTGCATCGTGTGGAACGGATACAGGTTGTTTTTCAGCATTTTTGACCACGACATTCATCAAGGAGGAGACTGTGCTGAGCGGTTGCGCCTTTTCGGCACCATGAATATGCCAGTACTGTTTTTGAATGGGAGGAATGTCGGAGCCATTCGACTGCCATCGCTAGACACCAAAGGGGCCATTGTGCTTTTTTGCTGTTGGACAGTCTGCGGCTGGATGGATGCATGGCTTGAGGAACCCGCGATAAGAAGAAAGGAGTGTCAGCGCAGAGCGCCGATGCGTATGTGGAACTGTTGCGGCTTGGAATTGAAGCAGATTTATGTGGAACAGGAGAAGTGAGACAATCTCTTTTCGTCAATGGATGCTACAGCTGCGTGTTTGCTTTCAACATTTAGCTTGTAGTCGACGTGCACATTCCACCATGATGTCCCTGATCCACTGGTGGAAAGACGCTTTGATCCTCTCCTCTTTCATCTAGAACTGCTTCATGTCATCACAAAGAGGGTACAGCAAGTCCTGAAGAATGAATGTCTCTCTGTGTGTTTGTTTTGTCATATTGTCTCTATGCTGTCATATTATTTGTTATTTAGTTTTTTTCCGTTCTTTTGACTTCAAGACGGCGCCGCGAGAGTGGCTGCCTTTCCAGCAGCTCATGTATTTTGTTTTTCTACTTTCATTCCTTTCATCACTTTGCTGCTGTGAAATGTAAATTTCTCCACTGTGAGACTAATAAAGGCATATCCAATCCAATCCATACAGCACAGATGAAATTACTGAATACAGGGAAATTCTGGATACGGGGAGTAGTAGTCTGTGACCAAAAGATAATGTTTACCTTGACACAAAAACAGGTCAGCACCCACCTTCTGGTATGGTCTTTCTGGTGCTTGGTGTGGGTTTAGTGGTTCTGCCAGTTGATTTGCTTGATATTTGAGGCAAATTGTACATCTCGACACTTGATCTGTGATGTCTTGATTCATTCTAGGCCAGAACATCAGTTGTCGTGCTCTTTTCTTGCACATTTCAATTCCAAGATGTCCTTCATGGATCTTTTTTAAGCATTTCACTTCTCAAAGTCTTTGGAATGACAATCTTACTGCCTTTGTATATGATGTCATCCACTACAGATAACTCCATCCTGTAGTTCCAATATTCTGCTGCGTCTGGTGAACAATTTTGTTTCACTTCGGACCATCCATTTTTGATTATTTGTTTCAATTGTTTCAGTGTCTCATCTTTGTTTCCATCCGTATAATCTCCATCTTTGCATCTGCAACTGGCAATGCACTTGTGATCATGTGTACGTAAGCTTCGACTTCTTCATCCAGCTATGGGTTGCCAGTCTTCATGTTTTTGTAGAAGTACTGCACCAAGCCCACTCTGTGATGCATCCGATGATATTTTGATTGGTTTTTCCGGATCATAGAATTTCAGTACTGGTTCCTCTGTGAGCAGCTTCCTCAGTTCATTCCATGCCTTTTCATGCTCAAGATTCCATTGCCATTCTATCTTCTTCTCAGTTAGTTGTCTCAGTGGGGCCATCTTTTGTGACAGGTTGGGTATGAATTTTCCCATGAAAGTGATCATCCCATTAAACCGTTGCACATTTTTCATTGTGGCCTTGGCATGTTTTCTATAGCAGACACTTTTAGTGGGTCTGGTCTGATACCTTCACTGCTTAAGATATCTCCCAGAAATGTCAATTCTGTTGTACCTAGCTGACATTTCTCTTTATTCAGCTTCAGGTTTGCTTTTCTTGTTGCTTCTAGCACAGCTTTCGGTCTCTCGTCATGTTGAGCTCTGATGGCACCCCAAATGATGATGTCATCCATCGAGGTATCAACTCCTTCCAAGTGCTCATATATCATGTTGATTGTTTTGTGATAAACTTCAGGAGCTGAAGCAATTCCAAAAGGTAGTCTTAGGAATCTGTATCTTCCAAACGGAGTGTTGAAAGTACATAGTTTGGAACTTGGCTCATCCAGCTTCATTTGCCAAAATCCTGAAGAAGCATCTAGCTTGCTGAAATACTTCTCGAAAACTGTGCCATAATATCTTCAGGAGTAGGTAGCTTGAAGTGTTCTCTCTTGATGGCTCTGTTTAGATCTCTGGGATCCAGGCATATTTTGAGTTTTACGACAACGAGGGAACTCACCCAGTCTGTCGGCTCTTCAATTTTCTTTATCACATGCCTGTCCTCCATGTTGTCCTATTCTGATTTTAGCTGCTTTTGTAGAGCAAATGGGACTTTCCTGCATGGATGTATGACTGGTGGCACACTTTTGTCCACTCTGATTGTGTGTTCCTAACCCTTGAAACAAGTCTTTGTACTGCTCCATCAGTTGATCATATCCTGTCTCTTTTTGTCTGTCCCTGACAAAAACTCTCTTCACTAGGTGTAGTCTCTCACACGCCGACAATCCTAGTAGACCCTGCACATCCCTTGGAACTATGATGAAAGATAGCTTATGTAATTGGCCTTTATGTGTCACATTCACAATGCATTTTCCTTTAATTGGTATGACTGCACCCGCATAAGCTGTTACTTTCATGTTTGCTTTATGTGTTTTTGGTCTCGGTCTGATCTTCATGAAATCAGTCTCTGAAATGACATTCACATTGGCTCCAGTATCCAATTTGAATTTTAGATGAATGTTGTTCACTTTCAGCGTAGTGATCCAATCTCTTTCTTCTCTTTCATCTTTTACAGCATTCACATAAAGTTCCTCCACTTCATAATGATCATCTACTGCATCTACCTTGCCTTTGATTTCTTGGTTCCCGCAGCAACGAGCATAGTGATTTGCTTTGTCACAGTTTTTACATATTTTCCCATATGCTGGACACTGCTTTGGGGGATGTTGCGTACCACAACGAGTACAACATTTTTGTTTGAATATCCTATATTTGTTGGGTTGTCTCACTCTTGCCCTCAAATCAGCAGTCTAGTTGTTGTTGGATCTGTGTGCATTTCTTTCCACTGCATCCACGTTGCAGCTAGAATCATTTAGCAGCTCTTTAGCCTGTGACTTAACAGTCTCAGTGGCTCTACACAATGCTAAGGCTTTTTCCAGGTCCAGATCTGATTCTCTGAGTAGCCTTTCTCTCAGTTTATTATCTGTAATGCCACACACTATTCTGTCTTTGATCAGTGACTCTGTTAATCCACCGAACTAACATGTCTTTGGTCTGTTTCTCAGCTCATTTGCATATTGGTCAATAGTTTCTCCAACTGTCTGTACACATGTGAAGAATATGTGCCTTTTAAACGTCACATTGCGTTTCGGAATGCAGTAAGCTTCAAACTTTTCCATTATTTTTCTAAGCTTCATCTTGTCATCCTCAGCATCAAATGTGAAGTTATTGTAGACCTCTAGAGCTTCCTCTCCCACAACGTGCAAACACATGGATGCTTTCACCTTCAAATGGCTTTCATCAGCTCCAATTGCAGACAAATACAGTTCAAAACATTACTTAAATCTCTTCCAATTTTCAGCCACGTTACCTGTTAGCTGCAGAGCTGTGGGTGGACGTAAAGCTTCCATTTCTACCGTTTCCTGCCGTGGGTTGTGCTCAATGTCTTTCCTCCGTTCCAAATCCTTTTATCGTCCTCTTGTCTTCCAGACCAATTCTAACACCATGTGTTGCTTTGTGTAAGCGGGTTCGGTAAATGATACAACTTCTGGATATAGTTGATGTTCTTTAGTAGGACGGCTGTGTTGGTTGGAGGGAGAAGGCAATTGACATGTGTGGCTCTCGTAGGCTCTCATCAGACTGACTTGCAGGAGCGCGCATACTCCTTTGGTCTATAGCCAGGCATCACAGTTGAACATGCAAATATGATTTGCTCATATCATTACAACATACTGCTCAGTCTAGTGACCTCAAGCATAGCAGTCAAACACAGATGAATGAATGTGATGTCTTATTGTTTGCTTATTCAACTGGGCCTTTGTTCGATCCCATTTCAGCAGCAAACATCTGGCACTTGTCAGTGAACGTACCTGCTCGCATTTATGTTAATTCCAACTCGTCATTTTCGTTTTTGACTTCTCCCCTGCCACCCATGTCAACATCACATGCGCTGATTACAGTGCACTTTGCCCCTCATAAAATAAATAAATAAATACAGCACTTCACCTCTCATTTGTCGCCCAAAACATCAGTCGAACTGAGTACATGTTAAATGGTACCATGAAAACTAATTCAAGACAGATATTTTCTCCAGATACTCTGGTTTCCTTCCACATTCCAAAAACATTCGTCTGTCTGCCCTGTGATTGAGTGGCAACCGGTTTAGAGTGTCCCCGGGCAACTGCTTGAAGACGTATGGGATATGCAACAGCACGGCCCGTGAGCTTTTTGAGGGTAAATCCTATCAGAAAATGTAGAAAAGGCCTCTCTGCGGGCATGTGAAATTGTACAGCATGACTGAATATGGACAGAATACACACATCATCTCCCTGTGGAGTTGTACATGTTCTACCCTGGTCTTTGTGGGTTTTCTCCGGTTACACGTTACAAAAATGTGCATACCAGGTGAATTAAACGCTAAGAATTGTCCCTAGATGTGATTGTGAGCGCGAATGGTTGTTTGTCTCTGTGTTCCCTCTGATTGGGCGACCATCAGTTTGAGGTGCACAACTACGGCTGTCGTAAGACAGATGGGATAAGCTTAAGCATGTCAGGATAAGTGGGATGGGATCGTTGCATCTTGAAAGTCTTTTAAGTTCGGTTTCAAGTGCAGCAAGTAAATGTTTTCATTTTGCAAACTTTGTGAAAACGTTTTTAGAGGATGCCTATTTTTTTTGCTCAATTTTGAACTGTTTCCTATTTTATAGTGGAATGAAACCATTCAACTCTTCCGTGGTGGCATGCCAATAAGAAGACACTGGATGCACTTCCGCTACTACGACTGCACTTTTTCAGGATCGGAGGCTGTGGATTACCTGCATCAGCTTCTCCGGCACAACTGCAACTTTGGACCAGAGGTGACCCGGTACCAGACTTTACAGCTCCTCAGGAAGTTCCTCAAGGCTCATGTCATCGAAGACATGAAGGGGCGTCATGGGATGGAGGATTTTGAAGACAACAGTCATTTGTACAGGTAAACTATTTATTGGACAGGTGTGAGACTGGACTGCTTACACCAGAGACACACGTTGGCTTTCTAAGGACCATGAATTGACCTTGAGCAGGGCATCAACCAGTTGGTGTGGGCTGAAACCCCTGTGCTTGTTAATGGGAGGATTAAAAAAAATCTAAAATTGATACAGTACTGTACAAGGCAATACAGTAAAGTCTCGTTATATCGATATCGTTTATATTGATAATACTGCTTATTACGACACTATTTTCATTTCCCGTGCACATTTCTAGTCTTTTTATGTATAATTAGTTCGTAGTACGATTCGTGGTTTTTACGATAATCCGGTTACTACGGTGCTCTTTTTCATCTCCTGCCGGCCATTTTGCTATGTTTATATCGATACATGCCATTGGTCGCGCCATTGGTCGACTTGGTCACGTGAGTTTGTTACGTGACCAGCTCCCGTGTAGCAGAGCCATTTTCATTTTCAGATGCTAGCTCGTGTGTCGCGCACGAGATTGAAGTGTTTGTGTTAAAAGGTAAAAATGGGAAGTAGAAGAAGATTGATGACTTTTTTTAAATTGCATACATAATACAGTAAGATGTAGTTTTCCTGTTGTGTTATGTACATGCCCACTGTACTGTATATGAATGCAATCGTTTACCATACATTCCATAATGTGTATTAAAGGACAACCGATGTCACTTTTTATTCAAATGCAAAACACCAATAAAAATGACTTCACGCCAAGACGTCTTGCATTGCTTGTGAATCCAAACAATGGCTTCAGATTCGGATATTATGCTTTCTTGTTACACATCCAGTTATGAATATGATTCAAATACACCGTCGTTCTGAAGAGGAAAGCATACATGTTTGCAATCGATTAAACAATTATATGTGCCATTTTGAGGCAAGATTGGGGGAACATCTCACCCCCCCCCCCCCCCCAAAAAAAAAAGGAGGCACAAAATGGCGAGCTCATGGCCAGCTCCGTTTCTTATATGGCGCTTGGATGCCCTCTTTTGGCGGCTTTTGTTAATGCAGTTCGGCGCAGGACGGACATATCGACATTTTTTCTAACTCCCGAGAATATCAATATAACGAGACTTTACTGTACTTTTTTTTTGTATAGTGCTTTTACAATAGCCGCAGTTGTAACAAAGCGTTTTATAGAACATTGAATATAACATTAAAAAAAAATACAGCAGAAGGTAATGCAAAGCTTGTGATTTGAAATCTCACTCTGGCCTCTCTGTGTGGAGTTTGCATGTTCTCCTCTGGCTTGTGTGGGTTTTCTCCTCCGGTTTCTTCCCACACTCCAAAGACATACATGGTAGGCTGATTAAACACATCAAATTGTTCCTCGGTGTGAGTGTAATAGTGAATGTTGTTGTGTTCTCTGTGTGCCCTGCAATTGGCTGGCAACCAATTCAGGGGGTCCCCTGCCTAGTGTCCAAAGACGGCTAGGATAGGCTCCAGGCCCCCTGCAACTCTCATGTGGATAAAGCGGTCCGGAAGATGAATGAATGAATACAGCAGAACACATGACATAAAACACGGACAATAATACAATTATAACAAATAACCTTGGAAAAAATAAAAGCTGCATTTCAACGAAGTCCATTTCTCCTTTTGCACATTCTTAATTTAGAGACATCCAAAACCACCTCACTTTACATAAATATTCCTGCATGCACCTTCTTGTTTGAAGTACTTATAGATGAAAGAGGAGAGAAGCAAAGTATGTAACTAAAGTGGTATGAAATGTTCCTCTCCTTGCAGAATGAAAAAATATGTTTTTTGTCTCTTTTCAGTTTCTCTGTCTTCCAATATTTTTACTAACTTTTGTTAGTGACTCTTTCACAGCATTATGATCATCAGGAGGGGGAAAAAAACTTGTCATTGTTTGGAAAAGTGCATATGCTATCCTCTGTTGCATGAATTGACAATGATCACTGCGGTTGTTTCGTTAATGGAAATTGTGTGATGGTGGATTTTATGAAGTTGTGCGATGCAGTGAGTCACATGTGATTTTGTGTGTATGGTATATCACTGAGAACATTGATGTCTCCTTTTCTTTTAGATTCCCCAGTTTGTCTCCCCTCAAGTCTATTCCATTGAGACCTCTGTCTCGACACTGCACTGAGCTGCCAAGACTTATCCGCTGGGATGACTATGAGGAATTACCACAGCAGGAGAACGCAGCACCTGTAAAGTCAAGCATGGTGAGATTGTCACAGTTGTGAACGTTCAAAAAAATTCACGACTGAATGTGGAGGTTGTATTCTAAGTATTGTTTTGTTTTAAAATGCTGCATATAACAAACTCCGCTTTACTCAGAGTTCTTGACAATTCACTACTCCCGAACTTTGATGTGCTTCTTGTCCGGCTGGATGTGTGTTTGATACAACATTTTTTCTACTATACCCCACAATATCTTATTATCTTGGTTACCGCAATTTGTGCATCAGTTGTAGCGTTCTGGATTGGCCTAGATCAGTGGTCAACAATCATTTTGAAACTGAGAAGCTACCCTTTGCTCCTGATTAATGTGAGTGAGTAATCACAAATACTCTCAACATCAGACACATTTTGTGCTAAAAGCACAATCATGTTATTATTAATAATTACAGTATACTTATTGACGTGTATTTTCTGCATTATGAAATGCACCGGATTAAAAGGCGCACCTTCAATGAAAAACATTTTAAAGCAGGATTTTGCCATAATTTTCCTTTTTTGGTGTCAAAAAAAGAAATTGCAGAATAGTATAATGTGTGGTATATTTTGTATTTTTTATTATATCAAAAATATGAAAGGGTTTTAGCAGGGTTTATCACAATACAATAATAAATATAGTATTCAGAGATTACCAATCCTCCTTTAAAACATTTATGTTCCTTAGGGACGTTCATGGAATATTTTGGTATTAACATTTTCAGAAATAAGCGATTTGTTGAGACACTGAATATAAAAACATGCAAAAAAACGCCACATTTTCCATGTAGAATCATTATGCCAAAAATGGAAAATGATGGGGAAATCAAGAAAAACATTCCACTTGAATAAGTAATTTTAAGAGATTACCAAAATGAAACACCGTTTTATATATCCCAACAAGCACCACATATTATTTCTCCGGAGTAAATAGAGTCAGCGGCTGCTGAAGGTATTTTCGAGAACTGTTCAATATCAGCTCACTATTATTTCACATATATGGCGCACCGGCGTATAAGGTGCAGGGTCTTCTTTTAAAGAAAATGAAGGCTTTTGGATGCGCCTTACACACCGGAAAATAGAGTGCTCTGAATGCACAATGTTGTTGAGTGCCAAGAATGGAGCGCATGCGATTCTGCCTTCCGGGATGTGCATCAAGCAGTTTAATGACACCTAGTTGGAGGTTCTTGTAAAACTAAACGTACAACAAAAAAACATACACGCATTTATGTAAACACAAAACATTCTGTTTTTAAACCTGGGGTTACATTTACGCTAGCTGTAAGGCAACACATCTTCCGAAAAGTTCAACTGTAGTCGATAGCATATATCCCCCAACAAGCCTGTATCGCATTCTGATGTTTTTTTTTTTAGCTCTAATAGCTCCCAGGTAACATCTAGCTCGTCCATCGCCTGACTGGGTTTCACAGTGACCATAAAGTAAAAATAAAACACAAACTTTCTGTGCTCTTCATTTGAAACTTGTGATTTTGTTTAATGACAACATGTGAGGATATCAGTTTACGTGAAGGACCATGAACTAGAGCTAGCAATTTGCAATGGTGCCGCAACACCAACGTTGTGAAGTGATTCCAGCTACACACCGCCAGTCAACACTTACAGTTTCAAATTCAATAGCACTAGAAACTGGTCGTGTGTACAAACACACAGATCCTGTTCATGATTTCTTACACTTAGACATCAAGCAATGGAGGAGGGATGCATGTAAATATCAAGTTGCATATCTCATTAATTTAAAATCTAAGAAGGTTTTTGCATTTTGGATTGATCACTTCTACAACATTCCCAGAAGTTGACGCTGTTTCGTGACAAGTAAACAATTTTTGCAACTACCGAATGGGCTACTTGTGGTCTTTGCAGGATAAGTTGGGCCCCATGCTCATAATTGTATGGACACCTGAATGTGCGTGTGAGTGGTTGTTTGTTTCTGTCCCATTGACGATTAGTTCAGGATGTACGCTGCCTCTAGCCCAGTCAGCCGCCATCGGCTGCAGCACATGCGTGACTCCAGTGAGTAAGCAGGATAGAGGATAGATGGGTGGATCTTTGTCAAGCATGAGATTTAATCATTAAAGCGGGCAAACTAAAAAAAAAAAATAGAAGAGGGCAACATTATAAATTGGTTGATAATGATGATGATGACAACGGCCTGTTTTGATGTTCATAATCATTTTATTTCATTTCCACCAACAAACACCATGAAAACTAAAAAAGACATCCCAATCATCAATAATTAACATTGCAATGATCTGTTTGACACCTTGTAAACCGACAGTTGACACATTGAAAATAGAGCCAACCAGACAATGTAGTTTCTCTCTCTCTCTCTCTCTCTCTCTCTCTCTCTCTCTCTCTCTCTCTCTCTCTCTCTCTCTCTCTCTCTCTCTCTCGCTCTATCACTATCTCTCTCTCTTTCTCACTCACTCTCTTTGACCAACTGAAGAAAGCTTTCAGAAAATATTTAAAATTTGAAAGGATCTAAAGGGAAAAAAAAGATCCATGTTATGGTTCAGATGGAAACATACTCTTTCACCAAACAACAACCCCAAAGAAATGTTGGATGTAGTTGTCAGGGCAACCAAATATAACCAATCCTGCCGCAAGCTACGCAAGGACACTAATTATTCCCATTGTATTTGCTGGCCCTGGACTTCACCTTGTGCAGGCATGCGATTTCCTTCTGTCGATATTCTCATGACACTCAACGTTTACTCTGTGTCACTTCGAAAAAAAAAACAGTTTCTTCTTTGAAGCACATGTGAACTGAAGACACAAAAGCCTGGTTGACCTTGATGCTTTTTTAGATTTTCAAGAAAAAAAAGAGATGGTTTTCGGTTGCCGTGTTCAACGTGCACCACCCCACTCCGACCTATGAGCCTACACCCCTTTCCACACAATGTGTAGGAAACGGCCTCAAACTTGTTTTTTTTTAAATTATTTTTGGGGGGTTTAGGTTGGACTGTAATTTTTAAATTGGATCAGCAATTTGGTACAGTGGTGACTCCATCTCATGTCGCCCTTGGCCGCTTTTTCTTGCACGACAGCTCTTTCAATTCTTCAGCCTGCCTTTATCATAACTCAATTGCATCAGTGTAATGCATTTTACATTTAAGTCAGCCAGCCCTACCTCAAATATGTCCACTCGGTTCAAAATGCTGCTCCTCTCTTTTTTACTAGAACATGTAAGGCGGACCAGACAACACATCGACTAGCCTTTCTCAAATGGCTACCTCAGGAATTAGGAATTCATTGTCAGATTGTTTTGCCACTCCTTGCGCTGGTACAATCCTACGCTCCTGCTTCATGCCTAAGCTCCTGCCCCATACATTAAGTCAGATAACCAGCTTCTTCTGTGCGCCCTGAAATCAAAGTAGATGTTCAAAGCGGGTCATGGGTGTGGATCCCAAACTGTGGAATGACTTGCCAGAGCACATCAGATGAGCCCCCTAATTGTCCATTTGTAAAACACATTTCTGTTCCTTTACCTTCAAATCAGGATGTGCATACATATTCTGCCCATATTTAATTTTTACATTTGTGTGTGCGTGTGTATGTGTTTATTCTGCAATTGTTTAAAGTCTTATGTTCTTTTCTTAGTCTTGTCATATTTATTCATAGTTTTCTTTAATCTATGGTTGTGGTAGATGAACCAAAATGTTTGAACTTCGGCGAAAAAAAGTTTTTATGTCTGTCCTATTTAACAGACTTCCGAATTTTGGACAAAAAGGCACAGTGTGGCAATTGGGGATGTGCATGAATGCAAGCTCATTCGCAGAAAAGATATTACTTCCAAGGAAGTGGACCACATCTGGAAATCAATGACAGCTGCACAGTATGTACCAATCTCTCCAATGTTGATTACGGACATTCTCCGTCTTGTTATTTTTCTCAACGTGAATTGACTTTCAGTTTACAGAAAGTTCTGAGTTTAACAACGCTTGATGGTGTATTAAATCCAGCAAATGTGAAAGGCAAATACATAGTTCACAACGTCTTCAACATCAACAAGTCGGGCATAGTTGTGTTGGAGAACGATGATGGTAATGGCACTGGACTGGATTTCGAGGTACCGGGAGTTTAGATGTGATTATATATCTGACTATTATCTCTCTGATTCCCGTCTTCCCAGATGACATGCCCTACTGGGTGGTATCAGCAATGAAATGTTTGGCCAACTGTAAGTATACTCTTATTTGCAAAGTTGTATGGGAAAACAATAACAAAAAAAGGCACTGGGTCTACACTTGTTTTTTTTTCAGACTACTACAGACAGCATTTGTGTGAATGATACCTGTAAAACTTACTGTATTAACACAGAAGCATTTGGGCAATTACTTTCCCATAACAACTGTGCACTGGTGCACAAAGTGGGCTCCACATTAACATGTTTAGATGAGTTTAGGGTCAAAACGCCTGACTGATAAACATGAATTACATCCTCAAACAGTAAAAATACATGATTGTAATTGCACCGCAATGCCAAGTGTTTGTGAGAATTAGGCCAATATTTTATTTTTTAATATTGTGCAGAGTGGAAGACACTGCGACAGGGGTGTCAAACTTATTTTTGACGCGGGCCACATTGTACGTATGGTTTCCTCCCAAGGGCCATTATGAATTTGAGGAAACCTTTGGAATGTTTCATCTCCTCTACATACTACATATCAAACGCACAACAAATTAATGAATAACTAGTTTTCAAATCTGAAGTCAAGAATAATGACTGTTATTGTGGTTTACACACGACAATGTGGCATTTTGGTTCAGACTTTAACAATTATCATGGCACTTGACATGCTTTGATTTGCTTTCGCGGGCCGAATAAATTAATGTGGCGGGCCGGATATCAGAATCAGAATCAGAATACCTTTATTCGCCCCGCAATGGGGAAATTTGCAGTCCACAGCAGCAATAGAAGAGGGATGGGGTTGGGGTGGGAGTGAAAGGATAGAAAACAAGATATTCTAAGCATAACAAAATAAAAATGTCAACTGTATACTGTGCAAATGTAGATGTGCAAAAACATGGCCAGCGGGCCTTGGCTTTGACACCTGTGGACTGCGACAATGGGGTTTGCCTTCCACTCAAACAGTAGTCCATATATTTCCTTGGAGAATATGTAGCCAAAGGTACTTAAATAATGATTCAATCGACATTTATTGCACACAAAAGTTATATAATAGCCAACGTCTCTTTGGCATACTGTGTAATCTACTTTAATATGCCGTTCTCCACATCCCCCGTCTCCTTTGTTCAATTGCAAATCATACTCCGGTACCATCGTGACTGCCCAGACACTGGGGAAATACCAAGCTCTTGAACAAGCTGCTCAACATAACTTGTTCAATGATTGTCTTGCATCCTCCCAGAGAGAGCTCCAAATGCCTCCTTTTGAGAACAACCGTTGGGGGGAACTTTTTGAAAACACATTGTGTAGTTTTTATTCTCCTGCCTTTTCTAACCTTGTATTTTGTCATGTCAAAGTGACTACTTTTGAGGACAGTCATGAAACGAATGACACCGGTCCTTTTATGTGGGATTATATTTCACAGTGAATGGAACAAAAGTCAAAACACAATTAATATTCTTTGTCTGTTTAAGGGCCTAATGGCAATGACACCAAACAACCGGTCTACCCGGGATTTGAGAGAGATGTCTTGAAAACCGTGGTCGACTACTATCAGCGACTAAAAGAGCCCCTACTGACTTTTCATCTTTATGAAGTCTTTGTCAACATTCTCAGTGAGCTAACCCATTTTGACGGGATCTGTACCTCCATAAGTGAAAATATTATCCTTGCCTGCTGGATTTCCTCCCCAGGTCTATTGCAGGAGCAAGAGTTGGCCACTGAGGCTCTTCAAGTCAGCACTCTTTTGCTGTCGCCACCCAATCGACGTCATCTTCAGCTATTGCTGAGGCTCATGGCGCGGGTCTCCCAAAACCCCCGTCTGCCGCCACTCAATGACACGATTGCCACACGCACACTGGTATGGATTCTTAAGAGTTATTTTCTTTATGTGTTTAGCTCATCATTTTACAGCGCCAAATATTTGGTAAGAGACATACATGCTCACATACATGCACGCACACGCACACACAAATACCAGTGCTGTTACCAATATTCCTTAAAGGTGGATGACCGTTTTAACTCATTCACTGCCAGACATGCAAAAATGTGTCCACTCCAGCGCCAGGGTTTTTGGCATTGTCATTGGAATTCCAGGACCCACATAATATTGAGTTTTAGGACTACATAAACATTCAATGTAGCATAACAAACCTTAGACTCTCTTCCTTCATCAGAAAAAAGAGTTAATTCCTAAATTACATGGGTCTGGAGTTATATGAGCTTGAAATGAGGGTGGGTGTCCAAAATACCAAGCAATACATACATTTTGATTTATATGAGTGTTTTGAAAGGCACTTATAAATAAAATGTATTTGTATTCTAGCACTTTAACAACAGCTGAAGCAGGAACAAAGCGTTAACATGGAAAAAAGGGGAAATGCTGTCCCTTGGGGAAGGGAAAAAACATTGCCAGACCCAAGCAAGAATAAACAAAACCCGAATTATTTCGGGAACGGCGCTTTGCGTCGCATTTTCAATTCCTGAATAAATTTGTGAATGGCAGTGAAACAGTTAATTAGTGGTGCAATAGATCTTTGATCGACGATCTGTCGATGGGTTGTTTGGCTAAAAAATAAATACACTATACGTAGCAAAGCGTGGCAGTAGTTATGTCGAGTGGAGGAAGAATACCCCCCAGTCCCGTCCGAGTATTTTTTAACATTTTCACAAAAATGCGAATGGTGAAAGACATCACCAGAACCTCATCCTTTCACCACATCAGCCTCGTCCTCCAAGAGCTCCACTGGCTCCCGGTCAAATGTAGAATCAACTTTAGAATTCTTCTTTATACATTTAAAACTATCCATAACCTCCGCCCCCTTACCTATCTGACCTTCTTCAAATTTCTACTCCGTCTCGTTCCCTCAGATCCTCTTCCTCCCTCCACCTCTGTCAAAGTCGGCTTTATTGTCAAATATGCTAATATGCATGACATGCAGCACAGGTAAAATTAATGTCCTCTCGGACCCAGCGTGCAAGGCACTTATAATCTGTATGCCCCCCTGCCCGTCTCAGCACGATGGGGGACAGGGCTGCTCTGCCCCCAAACTTCCTCCTAACATTCATAACATCGATTCTCTTCCCACCTTCAAATCCCATCTCAAAACCCACCTATTTAAAATGGCATTTTCTGTGGAGCTCTTTCTATTGTTTCTATTTATAACTGTATGATATTTATTGTATTCTATTTGTGATTGTATTTTATTTATTATAGTACCTATGCTTGTCGGTGACTTAAAGTCTCCTTGAGGGCTTTGAAAGGCGCTTAAAATGACATTTATTATTATTATTATTATTATTGGAGGAACAAAGACATAAGATGAGAAAATCTTGGTGTGTCTCACAATAGAAGAATTCACAATTTACAGCAGCAAATTATGAAAGGGAGAAACAGAAGAATGAAATTATATATTATATTGGAGCAGCATAATATAGCTGGTAAATGTACGAATATGTGTTTGCATGGCAAGTTGTGAAAGAAAAAAATGAACAAATGGTACACTGAAAAACAGAATGAATTGTAGACTGCATCTTTTAATTTGTACATTGTAAAATACAAAAGATACACGCAGAAGTCTGGATGAATTTTTAAAGTCTTGCTCTCAGGCCAACTTGACAATCTCCACAATTTGGAGCAATGTCTGCTAGTTACCAGTGCAACTTTATATTGGCCAGAAGAAACGCCCAGGCACCATCTTATTACTGCTAAACTAGGTGACTTTAATACAGTTCGCAAGGCAAAACAAGCCCATGGAACATGAAAAGTTGAAACAAAACACCCCCTCAAAAAAACCCCATGGATCACAACAGCCATTGTGAAAATCAGCGTTGATACAATACAATACAACCAACTCGACCATGGGCTACTTTTGGACACCGGATCAATGGATTCTGCCACTTCGAAGGTAAACACGAAATACAGTAAATATTTTCTAGAAAATTGTCATGTAGTGTGTTATCTGTTGGCATAATTGCCAGCAGTCTATTTAGTGCAAGTGCGTGTTTTGACACCGCCACACTGCACTGAAAAGGTTTTACTGTTTCAAGTTTCATCACACAACCATTGATGAAGCAGGGTAGAGGATTTATTTACACAAACTATAGATATTTTTTTTTGTCAGCCACTGTAATATTCTCTTTTTTAATGTAAAAAAATGCATTGACATACCATGGAAACATGTCCCACAAATAAAGTGGCATTACAGTTTAAATAAATTTAATTCAATGTGAGAAGATGTTTGATGTAACGTTCACTATTACAAGCACATCCAATGTAATAGTTAATTCTGATTTTATTTGTCATGTATTTTGATTGACAGTTGTGAATGCATATTTGGAGACAGTTTCAAGTGAAGGAAGCATGAGCTCTGCATCATCTGCTATACAGAAGACCAGCATCTCCTGCGACTCTAGCATTGCCTGTCCTGGTAAATTTAATGTCATGTCACTGATATTCAACTAATTTGCTGTTCCTCATTTTGCGTTTGTATGGAAAACAACCAAGCGATTCTTCATGAGTCCCAGATGAGCTACGCTACTATTTCTGGGGTACAAATATGCGCAGTATTTGACTTTCTGAATCACCTCATGTTTGTAGTTTGTCTCCTGTTGTCGCAATTATCACCAATATTTTTTAGTTAACCGAAGGAATAACAAGCACACACTAATTCCAAGGGTCTGCCTATACAACATATTTTACTCACAATCGACAAAGACTCATGCAAGTACCGTAACCATAAAACAAATGTTATTCATCCAAATACAGTACACAGTCATTGATGTTGTGAGCTGTCAGCCACTGTAATATGCACCATGTATCTACAACTATGCGAAGGGTAAAATAACACAGGAGTGATTCAAACAAAATGTAGTCCATGTTAAATCAAAACTAAAACAATCTATCTGAATAAATACATTGAGATAAAAAGCACTGTTTAAGATAAAATGCAGATATCTGCATACTGACGTGTCCTCTTATACCAGACTGACATTTTTTCTGCAGGTTTTGGGGATTTACACGGACGGACTTGCTAAGGAAGTTTGCAATGCATGTGTAAGGTCTTCATCTGTCCACTAAGCAACAGCCCTCATTCAGCGTTCGTCCATGTCAATACAAATAACTATTCTTTTACCAACTGTTATTAATTTTGCATTTCTATGCCAAAGGAATCCACACAATGAATGGGACCTTAGATTGACAGAAAATAGAGATCGCGCAACAGATGATCACTGGGCCAGAACATAATGTCAGGCCAGGAAGACATTCCTCCAAATTGTGGACAATGTCAAGTTGGCCTGAGAGGAGGACTAGAAATTTTAGCCAGACTACTAGCTGTATGTTTTGTATTTTACAATGTGCAAATAAAAGGACGTTGTATACAATCTGTTCTGTTTCAGTACATCGTTTGTTCCTTTTTTTGTTCTTCAGAAATTGCCATGCAAACGTATTTATATACAGTATGCCAAATATTTTACGCGGCTGTAATTAAAAATTCCATAAAGGCTGTGATCATGTTTTGGTCTGCTAAATTAAATATCATTCGTGCTGTCAAGCAATGGAGTTTGTAAGATTAATCAATTAACCAATTAGACCAATGCAGGTATGGAAGTGTCTAGGAGAGGTGGCAGTGGTGTTCCTGACTGGGTTATTCAACAAGATCTTAGATGGTGAACAGATGCCTGAAGAATAGAGACAAAGTGTACTGGTGCCCATTTTTAAGAACAAGGGAGACTTTAAGTCATCGACAAGCAGAGTTGTAGTAACTACAGAGGAATAAAGTTGATGAGCCATACAATGAAAGCAGACAGCAGAAGTAAACATTTGTGAGGAGCATTATGGCTTCATGCCAAAAAGAGTACGAGTAAGAATGCTAATAAAGAAGTACAGAGAAGGTCAGAAGGAATTGCATTGTGTCTTTGTACATCTGGAGAAAGACAGGGTGCCCAGAGAAGTGCTGTGGTATTGCATGAGGAAGTCTGGAGTGACAGAGAAGTATGTCAGAGCGGTGCAAGACATGTATTATGACTTGGTGTGACGGATGAATTCACGGTGGAGGTAGGACTCCACCAGGGGTCAGCTCTGAGCCCCTTCTTATTTTCTATGGTGATGGACAGGCTGACAGACGATGCTCGACAAGAATCTCCTTGGGCCATGATTTTTGCAGATGACATTGTGATCTGTTGCGAGAGCAGGGAACAGCTGGGGGAGAAACTAGCGATGTGGAGGTATGCCCTGGAAAGGAGAGGAATGAAGATCAGTCGCAGCAAGACGGAATATATGTGTGTGAATGAGAGGGACAAGAGTGATGGTACTGGGAGAAGAGATAAAGAAGGTGGAAGATTTTGAGTACTTGAGGTCAACTGGAGAGTGTGGAAAAGAGGTGAAGAAGTGTGTCCAGGCAGACTGGAACGGCTGAAGAAACATGTCAGGTGTGATGTGTGATAGAAGGGTTTCAGCTAGGATGAAAGGAAACGTGTATAAAACGGTGGTGAGACCAGCCTTGATGTTTGGCCTAGAGACAGTGCCACTGAAGAAATGGAGGTAGCAGAGATGAAGATGTGGAGGTTTTCTTTGGGAGTGACCAGGTTGAATAGGATCAGGAATGAATATATCCGGGGGACAACTCTTATTAGAGGCTTTGGAGACAAAGTCAGAGAGGCCAGACTGAGATGGTTTGGACATGTCCAGAGGAGAGAGACTGACTATATCGGGAGAAGGATGTTGAGCCTTGAACTGCCAGGTAGGAGACTGAGTGGAAGACCAAAGAGGAGGTTTCTGGATGTTGTCAAAGAGGACATGAAGGTCGCTGGTGTGAGAAAAGAAGATGCAAAAAAAAAAAAAACGGTTCGATGGAGGACACTGATTCGCTGTGGCGACCCCTGAAGGGAAAAGCCGAAACGAAAAGAAGAAGTAAATCTCTCTCTCTCTTTCTCTTGCTCTCTCTCACACGCATACACATGAGGCTCACATGGGCACGGTGCATGCACGGGCAAAATATGAGTGAATAAACAAGGCACTTCATGTAGCTTGCTTTAATACGTTAAATTCTCAGAGCCATCCTTGATATAATGCAGGTACTCATGAACTTCCTCACTTTGGCCTAGATGGTGCAAATGTTCTCGCAGTGCGTTTTGGGCTCCCCAGATGAGATGGACTTGGATGAGCTGCTGGCTTCAAAACTGGTTACTTTCATGATGGAGCATCACCACACCATCTTTCAAGTGCCCAACAAGCTGCGCTGTCAAGTTGAGGAGCACCTTTCTCACCTACGAAGAGTTCAGGTCTGTATCATTCTGGAATGTATGGACATGATGAATCTGCGAATGATGAGATACCTAGTGTTGTTTTTTGGAATGTGTGATAACAGTACCGTACATAAGTATTAGTACTTCTTTATTTTTTTGTTTTCTTCCTTGGTGGTGGGGGAGGGGGGGATCATGGGCTTTTGCAGAATCGTTTCCCCAATTTTTGTCAGGAGGGTTCTGTTTGAGTAATTCTGCTCTTTAACAGGTCTGGAAGTAATATGTCTTTTGTGTGATGATGAGTCAAAAAAAATGCTTTCCCAAATTTTGATTAGCCGCTTTTCCAGCGGGGCAAGTTCTTTTTAACAAAGGGACAGAAAAATTTTATACTTTCTTAAGTTACCTTTTTATTCTACACTTGTTTGATTATCCTAAACATTAGCGTGGACAAACTCTGCCAAACATTGATTGATAACATGACAAATACTTTTACTTTGAAGCACTGTAAATAGAGGATCGAGTCTCTCCTGAAGAGGCAAGAGTTGGTCTGTGCTTTTCAGCCGATATGCTGAACAAGATGTATCTGAACATATGTGGCTCCTCATGATTTTGTATTTGCAGTTGGTCTTTGTCAGGATAGTAGCCTTTCATTGTATTTTTTTAAAGCAGCGAGCACATGTCCTCTTTTCCTAACAAAGTACAAAAATATTGAATGACTCACGGACTGTGTTATGTGTCTCCCCTTAGCAAGCACAAGAACACACCTTACAGTGTGGTAGGGTCTTAACAGGTATATTTACATGCTAACCAGACGGTGAGAGATAGCGCTGATGGACATTACATAAACAGCTTTCACACAAAGACTGACTCAGTGACACAGTTTTCTTCCACTTTTATTGTACATACATACACATACCTAATCTTGTTCTTATTTCAGTTATAGGGGAAAACATGATTTCATGTGATCAAGTTTCCATACAATATTTGGGGTGGAGCTGATTTGCCTTTTGAAAGGCAACCATTTCTTTGGTCATGTCCGGACAACCATAACTTTCACTTGCCTTTGTACCCACCCCCCCTACCAGATTAAATATGCAGGTTCTGATACAGACTTCAGCACATCTCCAGCATTTTACAAACAGATTAGACGACTGGTGTCAGAGGAGCCAAAGGTGATTGGTACCCAGATTCCTCTTCAGGAGCTACTGGAAGGCCTGATCTCTGACAAAGAGCTTCCTGCCAAGGACAAAAAGAAAAGACTAAAACAGGTATACCCTCATGAGAACAAATACAGATCTAATATGCCAGTTGAGGGAATGCAACACTCTCCGATTTTACTTTACTAATTATACCTACTTTTATTTCAGTTTCAAAAGTCTTATCCCGAAATCTACCGCAATCGATTCCCCTCGGATGAAAGTAGAGCTGCTGTCATGCCTGAGAAAAACCCTCGCCTCAAACCACATCTGCTTTTTTTAAACCTAAAGAAACCATCGAACCCTTTTCAGAGGAGCTGGAGTTTTAGGGCCTAAAATACCACCGCTTAGGGTTGTGTCAGAAAGAGGATCCAACGTAAAAGCTAGGCCAAAACAAACCTTTGAAGATGGAGGGCACTGATTTGCTGTGGCGACCCCTGAAGAGAAAAGCCGTAAGGGAAGGAAGAAGATGCGTAACAGAATGCTTTGTTTCACAAACCTTCAGTGAAAGGTTCTTTCAAAAGGTTGGGATGAAGTTGACACTTTGCCCGAGTATTTTGTTGACTAAGTTGTGTCAATTAATTTCATTTTGGGCAAATCAGATCAACAAATAACAGCAATCAACAAGTGCTGCTGCAAAAAAAATAATAATAAAATATGTGAGTGACGAGCAGCTATGTGCATAGGGGCCAAGCTGCCAAAAGGGTAGTAAACAGTGGCTTGAAAAAGTACAGGTATTCATACCCATTGAAACATCCCACATTTTATCACATTCAGACCATAAATATAAATACATTTTATTGGCATTTTATGTGAAAGACCAACAGAAATCGGTTCACGATTGTGAAGTAGAAGGAAAATGATACATGACTTTCGATTTTTGTTTTATTATTATTATAAAAAACTGATAAATGTGGTGTGCATAAGTATTCTGTCCCACTGTGTCAAGACTTGGTGGAAGCACCTCTCGCTGCAATTACAGCTGCAAGTCTTTTGGGGTATGTCTCTGCCAGCTTTGCACATCTACAGACTGGAATTTTAGCCCATTCGTCTATGCAGAACTGCTCACGCTCAGGAAGATTAAATGGAGAGCATTTGTGAACAGCAGTTTTCAGAACTTGCCACATATTTTCGATTGGATTTAGGTCTGGACTTAGACTGGGACATTCTAACACAGGAATATGTTTTGCTTTAATCAGAATCAGAAAACCTTCATTCGTCCCACAATGGGGAAATTTGCAGTCCACAGCAGCAATTTGAAAGGGGATGGGGTGGGGGGGGGGTGAAAGGATAGAAAACAATATATTCTAAGCATAACAAAATAAAAATGTCAACTGTATACTGTGCAAATGTAAATGTGCAAAACTGTTTCATAAAAAAACTGTACATAGTGCAAGTATCAAGAAAGGCATATTGATATATTGCATCAACCCAAGTGCCCAGTTTTTTTTTCTTCATATGTGATCATTGAGAATTGCAAAGCCTGACAGCAGTCGGTAGGAACGAGCGGCTGTACCCCTCCTTCTTGCAGCGCGGGTGTAATAGTCTCTGGCTGAAGGAGCTACTCAGTGCTGTCAGGGCGGGCAGGAGGGGGTGGGAAGGGCTGTCCATCATAGCTTTTGGTTTAGCTAGCGTCCGTCTGTTGCCCACCTCCTCCAGAGAGTCCAGTGAGCAGCCCAGGACAGAACTGGCCCTCTTGAGAAGGCGCTCCAGTCTTTTCCTGTCCCGGGTGGTGAATCTGCGCCGAGTAGACAATTCCATAGTGGAGGGCTGAAGCCACCACAGAGTCATAGAAGTCTTTAGGAGTGACCCCTGAACTCCAAAAGACCTCAGTTTCCTGAGTAGGAAGAGGCGACTCTGTCCCTTTTTGATTGGGGCATCCGTGTTTGTAATCCAGTCCAGTCCAGTTTATTGTTCAGAGTAACACCCAGGTACTTGTAGGAGGTCACCCTCTCAATGTCCATTGTTGTGCCATACGCTTTCCATTTATTGATGATGCATTGAATAGTGCTCCGTGAGATGTTCAAAGTTTGAGAAATCTTTTTATAACCTAACCCTGCTTAAAACTTCTCCACAACTTTATCCCTGTCTGTTCGGTGTGTTCCTTGGACTTCATGATGCTGTTTACTGACCAGAGTCCTCTTAGCAAACCTCTGAGGCCGTAGCAGAACACCTGTATTTATACTAAGGTTAGATTACACACTGCCAGACTCCATTTGATCATTAGGTCAACAGCTGATCATTCAGCAATCATCAGGCAACCTCTGAAGGCAATTGGTTGCATTCAAAGAAAAGGGCTGAATACTTTTGCACACCACATTTTTCAGTTTTTTTTTATTACAAAAAAAGAAATTCATGTAGAATTTTCCTTCTACTTCACAATTATGAACCGCTTTGTGTTGGTCTTTCACATAAAATGCCAATAAAATATATTTATGTTTGTGGTCAGAAAGTGACAAGATCTGGGAAAGTTCAAGGGTTACGAATACTTTTTAAAGCCACTTTATCTGTTTATTTTCTGCTCACACTTGGAAAAATAAAAATCAGTATTTTAAACTTGACATGATACTGTTATAACTTGTGGTTTGGAAAAGTCCAAACCTAACAGAAATTAGGTAGCTGAAACTAACCACACTGAAATTTATGACTAATACATTGTTTTACAACACAAGTTTTTACGATTGACGTGCGCCTAAAGAACTACTAATGTTTCTGAGAATGAATTCACGTAGTTGACTACTTGTTAAGATTTACATTCATACAAATTAAAATGGCACTCAAGTGTTTTATAGACATTTCAAAAATATCAAAGTGTTGCTGGGTCTAAACGTCATTGCATGTGAAAAGCAAAAGCTCCGTGTTAATTTACGACTGCATTCAGTCATCCAATTGTACTGTATACCCCTACATCTCCCCCAATGAATCAGATGGGAACATGTTGCATGTTTCACTTGTAATAATTATGCTTTTGATAAATTAAAATTGAAAATGAGCAAATGGTTCATTTTCTCCTAAAAATGAAATTTAGGTTTCATTTGATGTGCACTCTCAAACATGTTTTCCTTTTTAAATGTATGTATGTACTGGGCACACTGTGTCGACTTCCCTTATCTAAATATTTCAATGGATTATACGATAAACAAAAGTAATTTTGCTGTCATTAGTCATGTTCAATTCAAGGCTGTTTTAAGAGATGTTTTATTTTCATGAATGTTTTTGTTTTTGAGTAATACACTCAAATTGTTATGATAATAATGTTGGAACAACTGTTACACTTGAACCTTGACATTGCTGGTAAATGAAACATTCAATGTTTATTTGATATAGATTGATTCTATAAATCTTCTCTGTACAGTATTTTGATTTATTTGAGTCCTCTAATATCCCAGATTAAGTGCATTATTTCCCACTGTAAACTCGGAGCATAATGATGATCTTTGTTTTAGTTTCTTTTTTTATATAATAAATCACTGCAAGATGAAAACATGTCTACTGTCTCTGCGCAGGTTGTTGTACCTCGTACCTACAATATCCAAATCAGAGTGCAATGAGTGATCATTGAATCTTACTCCACTGGTGTATAATGTGGCAGCCAGATAGTCCAGTGGTTTGCACTTCAACTTCACAGTGCAGAGTTATCGGGTTCAAATCCAGCTCTGACCTCCTTGTGTGGGGTTTGCATGTTCTCGCCGGGCCCGCATCGGTTTTCTCCAAGTCCTTCGGTTTCCTCCCACATTCCAAAAACATGAATGGCAGGCTGTTTTGATGCTCCAAATTGTACCAAGGTTTGAGTATGAGCGTTGATGGTTGTTCGTCTGTGTCTTCCCTGTGATTGGCTCTCTCCCGACCACTGCCGGAAAGATGACAGGCACGCGCTGCGACCCTTGTGAGGATAAGCGGATCTAAAAAATAATTAGGTAAATATTTAGTACTCTATCTTTGTTCAGCAGCCATCAATATATTTTAACTCATTGACTGCTAGACGATGTACAAGAATGTATTGTAATATCATGAGAGGCTAGCTCTCATCGGGACAGGACAAGAAGTGCAATGGACGACAGGTTTGGATACAAACAAAAGATTTTAATCAAGGGTTCCAGGAGGAATTCACAAGCAACAAAGGTTTGAATAGTGTCTCTTCCAATACTTATCAAAATAAAGTCTCTTCTGATACTTAAATCCAAATAAAGTGTCTTCTGATACTTAAATCCAAGAGTCTCTAGGCCTCACCCCTCTTGACGTCCTCCTCATGTAGCCTAGCCACCTTAGCTAGGTTCAAATCCAGTGTCCAGTCGTGTGGTCCCAACTGGCAATGAGTTCCACGCAGCAATCAACTTCTTCACAGAGCACAGCAATCGAGCTTGTCTTTCCCCAAGCTCCACACTCAGAAGCTCTCTGCCTTAAGAGCCTTGCTTGCCAATCAAGCCCTGATCAGCTGCAGGTGTGTGGTTTTAATTGCTGCCTTCCACCAGATGGGGCCAAGACTCTCTGGGTGGAGCCATCTTAGGGGGATGTATTTGCCCTCCAGGACACAGCCTCTCGTGATATCACAGTATCCAGTCCAGTGCCAGGGTTGTTTGTCAGTTTCACTAAATTTGCAGGACCCACAGAATATTGGGTTTTAGGACTACATAAACATTCAATGCAGCGTAGGACTTTCGACTCTCTTCTTTCATCCGAAATAAGTTATTTCCTAAAATATATCGGCCTAAAGTTATATGAGCTTGAAATTAAGGTGGCTGTCCAAAATACAATGAAATGCATACATGTAACTGGTGCCAAAATGTCATTGGTCGCCATGACAACAAAAGTATACATTTATTTGGGCTCAGGCGCGCAGGTGCTTCCTACCCCAACGGCAAGCTATCGGCTTTGGCGCACTCGCGTCGCTGTTCCTGTAGGCTGTCTCCTCATTGTTGTTGGGTGGTGCTGGGTGATGATGGTGAGCAGAGTGAAGAGGAGGGGGCTCAGCACACACCCCTGGCGGGCCCCTGTGTTCAGCATGATGGTGCTGGAAGTGTTCTTTCCAACTCTGACTGCCTGTGGTCTCCCCGTCAGGAAGTCCAGAAGCCAGTTGCACAGGGAGGTGTTGATCCCCAGTTTGCTCAGTTTGTCGCTGAGCTGTTGGGGGATGATGGTGTTGAATGCTGCATTATTCTGACGTAGGAGTCTCTGGTCTCCAGGTGGGTCAGCGATGTGTGGGGAGCAGTGGAGATGGCATCATCGGTCGAGCGGTTGGGCCGATATGCAAACTGGAAAGGGTCGTGGTTGGGGGGGAGGGCAGCCTTGATGTGGTTCATAACTCGCCGCTCGAAGCACTTCATTGGGACGGGAGTGAGCGCGACTGGGCGGTAGCCGTCGCGGCAGGTGGGGGACGACTTTTTTGGGACCGGGATGATGGTGGCGGCTTTGAGGCACGTGGGCACAACAGCCTGGCTCAGAGAGGTGTTGAAGATGTCCGTAAAGACATCTGTGAGGTCCTCAGCGCAGTCTCTCAGGACACGGCCAGGAATGCCGTGGGGACCCGGGGCTTTGCGTGCGTTGGTCCCTCTGAGGGATCACCCCATGCTGTCCTGGAACAGTGTCAGCACCTGGTCGCCGTGAGGTGGTGGGGTCTTCTGTGCTGTAGTACGTTTGTCTGCCTTGAAGCGGGCAAAGAAGTCATTCAGCTGGTTCAGCAGAGTGTGTGGAGTTCTCGCAGGTCTGTGGAAAGGGCTTGCAGTCTGTGATGGTCTGTATCCAGCGCCACAGGTTCCTGATGTCTTTTCTGTCTCTGAAGTGGTTGGCGATCCTCTTGGAGTGCTGTCTCTTGGCCATCCTGATGCCGCATGACAGGTTGGCCCTGGCTGTCCTCAGGCCCACCTCATCACCAGCTTTGTAAGCAGCATTCCGAGCCCTACGGAGCCTGTGGACTTCTGGTTGGCCCGGATGGTGACAGATCTGGTGACGGTCACGTCATCCATGCACTTCCTCATGTAGGAGGTAACAGAGTCTGTGTACTATTGGAGGCCATTGGTGTTGTCGTAGGTGGCCGCTTGTCTGAACATGTTCCAGTCGGTGTTGGAGAATCATTCTTTGAGTGCCTCTGACGACCCGTCAGGCTACACCCTTATTTGCTTCTTGACTGGTTTGACGACTTTGACAAGTGGCCTGTATGCGGGCATTAACATGATAGTGGAGTGGTCCGAAGCTCCTAGGTTCGGGAGGGGGTAGGCTTTGTAGGCTCCTTTATGTGAAGTGAAAACATTGTCCAGAATGTTGTTACCCCTAGTCGGAAAGTTAATGTGTCCATGGAGTTGTGGAAACACGCTTTTCGGGTTGGCATGGTTGAAATCGCCAGCCAGGATAAGGAAAGCATCTAGGTGGGCTGTTTGTTACTCGCTGATGTGCTGGTAGAGTTCTCCAGCTCTATCTCTCCAGCAAACCCGACGCCTCTCTTCCACCTTCTTCTCTTTCTCTTTGGTTGGTGGTTATTAGAAAGGAACTCCATACAAAAAAAAGACTGTTTTAAACTCCAAAGTCTCAAGAGGTATTTGAAAAGTAGACTCAAAACATGGGTATGACATCAATTGATGAACTCAAGAAAAGAGATCCGAATTTCTTTTTTTTTTTCTTCAGTCCTTGACAGCACACATTTTTTTCACTCCCATATAAATAACCTGATCTGCGTACTTCCACCTACGCAATATCAATCGTCTTCGCCCGTCTCTCACCCCTCACACCACTACTATCCTTGTTCACAGTCTTTTCACCTCCCGAATTGACTATTGCAATTCATTTGTCCTTGGTGTCCCTCAGAAACCTATCCACAAACTTCAACTGGTCCAGAATTCTTCATCCCAGGTCATCACCAGAACTTCATCCTTTCACCACATCACCCCCATCCTCCAAGTGCTCCACTGGCTCCCGGTAAAATATAGAATCAACTTTAAAATTCTTCTTTATACACTTAAAGCAGGGGTCGGGAACCTTTTTGACTAAGAGAGCCATGAAAGTAAAATATTTAAAAATGTTTTTCAGCGAGAGCCACACGCACGCGTGCGCGCACATACAAACGCTCGCGTGCGCGCCCACACACACGCGCACGCGCGGCCACTTTTCAACAAAATATCAGAATGTATTATTTAAAATAACTTTGTGATAGTACTCACCATTAACATGGATGGTTTTCCGTTCCTCGTGTTTGGTAAAAATCCAGGAAAACGATCGGAATGAAATTCAATTTGCCGGTCCAGAGGCGAAGTTACTGCTAGCTAGCCTGCACACGGCTCATAAGCTTCCACACTTGCTATCTGCAATCTACTTCTCGCAGAAGTATGTCGATGCTAACGTTAACATGGGGCTTGTTAAAATGTCACTGACATTCGACTGTTTCATCGATGGTATTGTTTCATTGCCAATTAGAATCAGAACATTTTCTCTCCTCTAATGCTCCGGTGCATTCAGGCTGAAGTGCACAAGTTGGGCTCATTTAAAGGGGCGTTTACCTGTTTCAACATGACGGCCACTATCATCCAATCAACATGGCGCTTTTGGCCATTCTAAGTCAGTGTCATCCAATCAAAATTGTGCTTTCCGCCAACTGCAGCCACAACGGGAAATGAACGACGAAAAAAACGACAATATGTATTATAATATGTAATATTTATCGGCGAGCCATATGCAATCATCAAAAGAGCCATATATGGCTCGCGAGCCATAGGTTCCCGACCCCTGACTTAAAGCTATCCATAACCTTGCCCCCAAACCTATCTGACCTTATTCAAATTTCTATTCCCTCTCATTTCCTCAGATCATTTTCCTCCCTCCACCTCTGTGTGCCCCCTGCCCTTCTCAGCACGATTGGGGACAGAGCTTTCAGCCGCTCTTCCCCTAAACTCTGGAACTCACTTCCTCCCAACATTTGTAACGTTGATTGTCTTCCAACCTTCAAATCCCATCTCAAAAACAACCTACTTAAAATCATATTTTCTGTGTAGCTTTATTTCTTGTTTCTATTTATAATGGTATTATATTTATTATTGTATCTGTTTTTTTCTATGCTTGTCTGTGACTGTAAAGTGTCCTTAAGAGCTTTGAAACGCACTTGAAAGTAAAATGAAATCTCAATTATTATTATTATTATTATTATTATTATTATTATTATTATTATTATTATTATTATTATTATTATTATTATTATTATTATTATTATTATTATCAATAAATGTTTGGAAGACGAACATTTTGCCTTCCACACACTTTCTGGGAACCAATTAAGTTCGTAAACTGAGATATCACTGTATTAGAATTTATTTGGGCTTGTTGTTTTGTAAAATTGTTTAATTTTTCGATGTTAATCTTTGTGTTTATGTTTTTCTTAGAATTCAAAATAAAGCTATGAGGACGATCATTGCTTTATTTTGAATATTTTGTCATTATCACTTCTGGTTCCGTGTTACGTGTTTTGATGTGCGCAGGGGAACTCCTCGCTCGAGAGAGACAAAATTTATAGAAATTGCAAGAGAAATCATCAGAGAAAGGGAACGATAAAGTCTACGTCATTAAAATTTGCGGTTTACAAGGTGCACACGGTACGTTATAAACGTGTTTATTTACTGTATGTCTTGTAAAACATATTCTCATCATGTCGGTTGCTGTTTTAAATGTATTTTAGTTTTCACGGTGTTCCACAATAAATGTTTTTGGATATCATTACGAGGCGTCATCCTTTACAATCTCTTTTCGTCAATGGATGCTACAGCTTCGTGTTAGCTGTCAATATTTAGCTTGTTGCAGATGTGCACATTTAACCATGACGTCCATGGCATAAAGGACACTTTGATCCTCACCTCTTTCATATAGAACTGCTTTATACAACAAAGAGGTTGCAAATAGCGCTTCAGATTGAATGACTGTCTGTGTATTTCACATTATTTGTTAGTTATTTTTTTTGTTATTGTTTCAACTTAAAGATGGTGTCGCGAACGTGGCTGCCTTTACAGCAGGTCCTATATTATGTTTTTTTTCTACTTCTTCCTTTCCTTTTGATAGAGAATAGACAGTATATAAGTTATCATATTTAAAGCTTCGTGTATAGACGGCACACAATGGAAGCACTGAAAATTTGGGGACAATCCGGGGTGAACAGACAGCCTGTTAAACTGTCATCTTCATGTAGGAGATCTGGCCTTGGACTAATTCAGGACTTGCTAAACTGCTTCACAGGAAGAGGTTAATTATCCAGGTTCCGAAATATTGGCTCATGGAAAGGACAACCAATTAAAATGTCAATGTTCTGTTGTTTTATAGTTGTTGGTGCTTGGGACGTCCAGGGGAGTGGTATTCTTAAGCAGTATATTACATGAACAACAAAAACCAAATGTGAGCTCACTGCGTGCCAATCTTCAGAGGTAAAATTAATACAGTGATTATATTTTTAAAGAACAGACAAACCTCCATCCCTCCGTCTTTGAAGAACTTTCCTCTTTTTAGCCACCTCACCCGACGAGATAGGAGTGCCCACTTCCAGGTCCCTAGACACTGCTTCCTCTCAGGTTTGTTGGTGGAGTTAAGGAGATCTTCGAAGTACTCTGCCGACCGTCTCACAAGGTCCTGCGTCAAGGTCAGCAGCTGTCAGATGGTGGAGCAGAATTTCCGCTTCCGAGCGAGGGAAACCAAATTGTAGTGTTTTCATTCATCATAACAGTCGATGACTTATAACATCGTACATATATACCAAGTTCACAAAGCACAAAAGATGATGACATTGATTAATATTTTGATTGCAAATATCTCCTGGAGTTGTTGTCACAAATGTGTATGTTTTTGAGCCAAAACACAGCTGTTTAGTTGTGGAAATGTCAGCATCGGAATAGCTTTTGAAGTATATTTTCAGTTAACATTTGATGAGCCCTGTGTATTATGTTTCTAATTTGAAATAGTAAGGAATGTGCATTCAATGCATCACTTTTGAAATGGTCATAAAATATTGCCCTGCCTTCAAGGACAAGTGCATTCTTGCACTGATTGAGCATGGTGAGTGGAGCTCAGTGACTTCCACAAGATCGCTTGAAGCTTTTCTGCCAAAGTCAAATCAGTCACAAGCTGATTCGGCTGAATCGTAGTTTTGTTCTGATGAAAAAGTTCCCTTAGCATTGATTCACAGTAAATCTTGAATGAAAAAGACTAATTGGAAAACAGCCTTTGAATAGCTTTTGAAGAACATCGTAATGTTCTTCGATTTTCTTTCACAGCATCCAAAACTGTGCGTCCCTTCCCATTTTGTTGAAGAATTGTTTGATTCTGCATCATTCTTTTTTCTTCATAAATGTCCTAATTATCTGTCCCCTCTAGCTGAATGGCTACCAGATGTATTTTTCTTCATTCACTTCTTGAATGGTTGTTTCTTGTATCCCGTCATTGGGCTGCTATGAAATTCAACGGCGCCACTTTAGCTGTTTGTAAGACTGCAAACGCCTGAAAATATTGTATATGCCATGAATTTGAAAGCATTTGTTTGTGAAAATTGCATCTTGAACATACCTGACTATAAATGTAAAATCAGCTGTATTGTTGCCAAGCAAAAATGAAACATGGTTTATCACAGCAATCTGTGTAGACTGCAGTTAGTAGGCACCGTCACTGGAAGAAGGTTCGGTGAATGAGCATATGAAACTGGTGGGGTTCGGTGACTCCAACAAGATTAAGAACCACTGCCATGTCACCATGTAGTAAATGTTTAGTTGGAAACTCTACATTGAAAAAGGTGTTTTATGTGGATGAAACCTGAAATAGAGCAATTCTGAAGTCGCATTTAAGTGAAAGTAACTTTATGTGTATCGTCTTCTCTTTACTTTATTTCAAGGAAACATGATTATTTTTGCCGACTTAAAACCGCAATGTTCTCTGAAAGCTGCGAATCCAATTCGAATGAAAAGACCCCGAAATTTTGAAGGAAAAAAAAAAATTCAGATCTCTTTTCTTGAGTTCATCAATTGATGTCACACCCGTGTTTTGACTCTACTTTTCAAATACCTCTTGAGATTTTGGAGTTTAAAACAGTCTTTTTTTCGTATGGAGTTCCTCTCTAATAACCACCAACCATCTACGAATCACCATTGTCACATATATACACATTTTTTTTAATTCATTGATTTATTTTTTAGACAATTTTAGACAAAAGAACACTTTTTCTTTGAAAAATATTCGAGTCAAGGCCTTCATATTACGATGTCCATAAATGCCCTCCACTGCTGTGCGATCACCAAAACAAACTGTTGGTAGAACCCCAGTGATGTGAACCTTCTCTGTTATTTTCCTTCAAGCCATTGTGGGAACAAAGGAAGTCTAAATCATCTGTTGGTGCTTTCACTGGGAACTAAGAGAAAGCTCCTTTTATGGAAATGAAGTAAAATGGAATGAGCAAACAGAATTTCAATTCAAAGTAAACACATGGGAATTTCAAACAAGAAAACCACAGATTGAAACTGGAATAACAAAATACATATCTGTGGAAATGGCACATATTTGAATACATACTGTACACTGAATAAACACACAACAAATCACAACATCAGATTTTGACCACTACAGGGAAGAGTGTGTCCCTAACACAAACAGCAGCAAAAGACAAGAAATTGCGTGTTTGTGTGTGTGTGTGTGTGCGTGCGCGCGTATTTATTTTTTTAGGAATGAGGGGAGTAAAGCAATGTTGCTAATAAAGATTATACGAGCTGCCTATCTGTGTAAAAATCAAACTCCAAATTGCGCAACTTTATTTTGCATCCTAATATCAGCAGCATGCTTTTGTATGTGCACGGCTTTCTCAGAAAAAGCATTTTCCCCCCTCAATTTATTTTTGCAGGAAAACTGGCACGACACTTACATAAAATGTGACACGCTGACCTGAACTTTTCATGTCTTTCTACATCAGAATATAATATATAAAAACATATACAAGTCATTTTACAATCATGCTTCATGAGGAACAATAACAAAAAGGAAAGCATTATCTGCAGCTTTACAAGTCCAAGAGATTTGCTTGGTGGAGAAGACTTTTAGATAGATTACATAAACTATCCAATGGTCAACAGGAAATTTTAACCAGAGAGAGAGAGACAGAGGGAGAGAGAGAAAGATTTAGTGTCTAGTTTGGATATGTTTTTCACGGGACAGTATTATCTCATCTCATCTCATTTTCCGTACCGCTTATTCCTCATTAGGGTCGCGGGGGTTGCTGGAGCCTATCTCAGCTGTCTTCGGGCACGAGGCGGGGGACACCCTGAATTGGTTGCCAGCCAATCGCAGGGCACACAAAGACATACAACAGTCACTCTCACACTCACACCTAGGGACAATTTGGAGTAGTCAATCTGCATGTTTTTGGAGCGTGGGAGGAAACCGGAGGACCCGGAGAAAACCCACGCGGGTCCGGGGAGAACATGCAAACTCCACACAGGGAGGCCGGACCGGGACGCGAACCGGCGACCTCTGCACTGTGAAGCCGGTGTGCTAACCACTCGACTACCGGGCCGCCCAGGACAGTATTATACAGTAAAGTCTCGTTATATCGATATCCAAGGGAGTCCGAAAAAATATCGATATAACCGGGACTATCGATATATCCGATCCTGCGCCGAACTGCATTAAACAAAAGCCGCCAAAAGAGGGCAGCCAAGCGCCATATAAGAAACGGAGCTGTCCATTAGCTCCCTTTTTTTTGGGAGATGTTCCCCCAATGTTGCCTCAAAATGGCACATATAATTCTTTAATGATTGTAAACATGTATGCTTTAATCTTCAGAACTACAGTGTATTTGAAACATATTCATAACTGGATGTGTAACAAGAAAGCATATTATCCGAATCTGAAGCCATTGTTTGGATTCACAAGCAATGCAAGACGTCTTGGCGTGAAGTCATTTTTATTTGCATTTGAATAAAAAGTGACATCGGCTGTCCTTTAATACACAGTATGGAATGTTAATAATTTTCAAAATCATCGCGCTTCAGCAGACAAAACAAGAAACATTGTTGCAAAAAACGATTGCATTCATATACAGTACAGTGGGCATGTACATAACACAACAGGGAAACTGCAACGCTTACATCTTACTGTATTATGTATACAATTTAAAAAAGTAATCAATCTTCTTCTGCTTCCCATTTTTACCTTTTAACACAAACACTTCAATCTCGTCTGCTACACACGAGCTAGCGTCTGAAAATGAAAATGGCTATGCTACACGGGTGCTGGGCACGTAACCAAGTCACCTGACCAAGTCGACCAATGGCGCGACTGATGGCGTGACACATAACCAAGACACGTGACCAAGTTGACCAATGGCGCGACCGATGGCGTGTCACGTGACAAAGTCACACGGCCAAGTCGACCAATAGCGGGACCGATGGCGGCTCATGTGACCAAGTCGACCAATGGCGCGACGGATGGCGGCTCACGTAACAAGACACGTGACCAAGTTGACCAATGGCGCGACGGATATATCGATATAAACAACAAAAATGGCCGGCGGGGGATGAAAAGGAGCACCGTAATAACCGGATTATCGTCATAACCGGGTATCGTACTAAACGGTACTAATTATACATAAAAAGACTAGAAATGTGCAAGGGAAATGAAAATAGTATCGTAATAAGCGGTACTATCGATATAACCGATATCGATATAACGAGACTTTACTGTATTTAAATCAAAACCAGCATCAAGACGGTGGGGAGGGGACCAAGGACAGATTTTGAATCGGCACAAAAGAAAAATCTTCTTTGATTTTTTTTTTTAAACAATGTACAAATGCGTTGATGAGTGTTATGATCACTCATTAATATTTACAGTCAATATTATTTCATTGTCAGGTATTTTCTGCATAAACAATGGTGCAAAAAGCATGGGGAAAATGAGAATGAATTTTCTGCATGTGTTATGGGGAGGGAGGTGAATTAGACAATGCGAAACATATCTCCGTCAATCACAGCGACACACTCCAACCTCAAACACTGTTGTAGGAACTCACAAGACTTGAGCAGGAAATAGCAAACAAAGCAATAAAATACATCACATACAGTGCTTATGCTGTTTAGTTACAAAACTTTTTTCTGTTGCGACACACTCAACACTCCACATTTTTTTTTTTTTTTTTTTTTTTTAATAAAATGAACATTCATAAATTTTACTTTCGTCAAATGAGCAACCTCAAAAGCTCAATGCCAACACAGTACTGGACGTGGTTGTGTTAAAAGAGGTTGGATCCATTATTATTGAGCTTAAATTAGATATCTGACCCAATCAAGTTGACTACCGTACTTCCCTCTGTGTGTGAACTACATGATCAGGACAATTAACCCTTTAAGGGACAGCCGTCACTAGAGTGGACAGCATATCATGTTATCTGGTTACAGAGTACATGCAAGGGTATCATAAAACTGTGACCAGTCTTCAGAGTTGGTGTAAACGGTTGAACTTTAATCTCAACTTCAACCGTTGCAAACAATAGAACGATCAGCCCCAATATTTTGAATTCCGTGAGAATCGTGTCGTCGCCTAAGGCGCTCCTGACAAAAACCCTGTCCATAAAATACAAAATATTGCTGAAATCTTTCTAATATTTTGACTAATACTAAAGTGTGGTATCTCCCACATGCATCAAAACAATCCTTGATGTTCTTGTGAAACTTGGCTCCCTGCAAATCTTCTCAGCACATGCGTACAAGTTCAATGTGCGTCTGGTGGTGCTGTGTTCTTGGTCCACGAAATGAAAAAGACCACAGGTACAAGGTTGCAGTGATGATCTTTTCAAAAAAGATTCTCTGACATTTTTTATCTTTGTGAACCTCATCGCTGGGAATCTAGCATTTAACACAACACAATCTCCTCTGCTTCTCATTCGGCTTTTGTCGTCGCATTCAACTTCTTCTGCTTGTTACAGTAAGAGCACAACAGCATCAAAAATGAAATGACAAAAACGGCTCCATGAAACAAATCCTACTGTAACTTAAAATCCTCTATCCGGTGTCTTACAGGAAGTCACAAACATACTCATTTTTCCATAAGTGCCCTCAGGGAATAAAGTGGATGGACAATTTAGTGCAGAGGTCACCGATTTGCTCGCCCCTATGGAACACATGATCCACCCACGGGGCTTCTCTAAATACCCCTCACCAGTGAGGGTCATTGTTATTTATTTGGCAACGCTGTTGAAATGCAATTGCAGTGATTTTTGGCCATCAGGTGTTGAATATTGACATTTCTCCTTTGCTACATTGTCTAATCCATCCATGCCGCTTATTCCTCATTAGTGTGTTGGAGCCTATCCCAGCCGTCTTCGGGCACTAGGCGGGGGACACCCCGAATTGGTTGCCAGCCAATCGCAGGGCACATAGAGACAAACAACCATCCATCACAATCATACCTAGGGACAATTTGGAGTGTTCAATCTGCCTACCAGGAATTTTTTTGAATGTGGGAGGAAACCGGACGACCCGGAGAAAACCCACGCGGGCTCGGGCAGAACATGCAAACTCCACACATGGAGGCCGGAGTGGGACGCGAACCCGCCCCATTGTCTAATCATTGTTGATAATTATTCCAAGAACACTGATCATGTTCAGAACAGTGAAAGGTGAGATTTGTGTTCCAGGTGTTCATATTCACAAATGCGGTCCAAGTAGTGATCAACTCATATTGCTAGAAATGATGAGCTGTGTTGTGTATTTTTTGTTTTTGTTTTTTTTTTTATTTCAAAAGTGTGTATCAAACTGATGGCCTTTTGCATTCCTCAGTTAGAAGTAAGAAAGCCAGGTAGCCAAGATTCAAACCTTAAAATTGTGGCCACTGGCCTTCATGAGTTTTAATGCTAGCCAAAAATATTTTAGGCTAAGAAAAAAAAGTGGATATTTTTCCCTGGAAAATTCTGTTCCATGATCTAAAAATCTCAGGAGTGGGACTTTGACTTAGTGAAGGTGAGGAGCATGATCAAAATGGAGCGACAGGTGATGGCACATGCAAGTAAAAGTCTGTCGAAGATTCCCCATGAAGAAAATCCTCTTTTCTGAGTACTTTTGAACCAAAATCTGGCTGTGACCTAAATTTATCATAGTTCCGTTGCGTCACTACCCAGCACAGTTCTTCATAGAGGAAGAACATTCAAAATGCTTGCAAAACGAGCATCACATTTTTGGGATTTCAAGATTTCCCCAAGAGAAAGATTAGACAGAAGTGGAAAACATTTGACACGATTGCGTATTTTCTTTAAAACAATGTGTAAATAATTTAAATGCTATAGTACTGACGTGGTGCAGCTGCAGTTTCATCTACGGAACATGTGAAATTCGGACTATCCTTAAACTCAGTTTTAGACAAACAATTGCCATGAATTATATGTGCCGGTACACTTCTGTGAACAGCTTAGAAATCAAACATTCGTGCAGTTCGTTGAAGGCGGTGCGTCTGATTTGCTCCGGATCTCCTTAATCTCATTGAATAGCACATCCTCTGTGCCAATTTGGCATTTGAACACCTGCTTATAAGCCTTCCTGAAGTTTTCGGAGAGGAACGCATAGATGACTGGGTTGACGGACGAGTTGCTGTATGCCAGGCAGTGGGCGACAATCCTCAGCAAAAAGGAAGCCTGGTTCAGTGGGAAGGTTCCAAACTCTACCCACAGGTGAACCACGTGATGAGGGAGCCATGAAAGACAGAAGACCACCACCACAACCAGCACCGTCTGAGCTGTCTAGGAAGCCATCACATGAGGAGAAAAGAACACAGAATGGTGTTAGTGGATAACGTCCTCTGAATCACAAGTAGCAGTGAAGCTAAGAAAATTTGCTTGATGAATCGCGCTTGAAATTTACCGTTGTCCGTTATCTCTGGTGTCATCGAAATTGTGTTTTGTGCATTTCATTGCAAGAAACGGGACCGAAGGATCGCTTGCAAAATGAATCTGGTTCAATATATTCATATTTGACTGAGGCTCTTATTACAGACGACCTAAATAAGAGAAATATTCTTCCATAATTGGGACGCCCCGCTATGCAGGAAATGTTATTCAAAGTTCGTAAAGGTCATCTCAGGCTTAGTAAAATTCAAAGTGAATGTCAAAGGTGTACAAGAGAAGAGAAAGGTTACATGTGTGGCCTCGCAGGTGGCACCCAATTACCTCATCGATGAAAAGGTTTCTTCAGCCGTCATCTGTACTTCTTTGAAGGTGTCGGCCGTTTCGCTTGTTATCCAAGATGCTTCTTCAGCGAACTAAAGTCTTACTGGTAGTATCGGCCCTATATATATATAGCCCTACTGTCCAGACATGGCGGTGCCGGACACTGCTATGATAGGTCCCTGCTCTCAGGTTGGGGGGAGCAGAGGAGTACTCGCTGCGGCTCCACTGATTGTTCCTATTGTCCTGACCAACGACTGGCCTGATTGCCCCAGTTCCTCCGGTATCACCTCATCAGTATTACTAATCCTATGTTGTTAAAATCCCTGTATGGCCCACAAAGACAACACATTGTTCCAGTTAGATTTGCAGACGGTTCTGTACTACTGAAGGACAAACAGCTAATACTTGAGCGCTGGGCACAGCACTTTGACTCCCTGCTCAACTAAGTAAACCCTTCAGACCCATCTATCCTTGATTCCCTCCCAGAGCTTCCATCAGTTATCTCCCTTGATGAACCTCCTCAGTTCACAGAGGTCCTCTCTGCAATCCGGAGCCTTAAAAACAACAAACGCCCTGGCCCTGATGGACTTCCAGCTGAGGTTTTCAAGAGTGGCGGTTACATCCTGACACGGCAGCTATACCACCTCATCTGCAACATCTGGCAAAACGGGACACTTCCTCAAAAATGGAAAGACAGCAACATTGTCACTATTTATAAAAGGAAGGGGGATAAGTCAGTCTGTGGCAACAGCCGTGGAATCTCCCTGCTTTCTGTTGCTGGCAAGATTCTTGCCAAAGTAATGCGGTTCTGTCTTACATCGCACATTACCAATAACATCCTCCCAGAGACACAATGCGGTTTCAGAAAGGACAGAAGTACTCTGGACATGATCTTCGCTGCGCGCCAAGTTCAGGAGAACTGCAGGAACAAAACAAGGACCTCTATATCACCTTCATCGACCTTACCAAGGCATTTGACACAGTTAACTGTGACATTCTCTGGACCATACTGCAGAAATTTGTCGTCCCCTCCAAATTTCTCAGCACCCTTAAACAGTTCCACAGCGGCATGCAAGCAACTGTACTTGTTGGTGGCCAGCAATCTTCCCCTTTCCCTGTGGAAGTTGGGGTGAAGCAGGGCGGTGTACTGGCAACTGCTATATTCAACCTGTTCCTGATGGCAGCTTTGCTCCTCTTCCATAAGTCCATCCAGAAAGGTGGCGGCGTACAAATCCAATTTCGCCTGGATGGTAGCCTGATTAACATCAGACACCTACAGACCAAGACTCTGATCAGCGGCATCCACAAGTTACAGTATGCAGATGATTGTGCTCTGCTGGCCCACAGCCCAGATGCCATGCAGCATGCCCTTGATACCATGTCCTTCATCTACCAATCACTCGGTCTCGTGGTCAATGTAACGAAAATGGAGGTCATGGCAAAAGAGAGTTCTCCACCCCACGTGTTCACCCTCAGTGGCACACCCCTCAAGGTTGTCCAGCTGCTATATGGCGCAGAAGCCTGGACCATCTATCGACGCCATGTGAGACGCCTTGATGCATTCCACATCAGGTACCTCCAACGAATCCTTGGCATTACCTGGCAGGATCGTGTACCACACACTGACATCCTTCAACGCACTGCCTCCGCCAGTATCGAGGCTATAATAATAATAATAATAATAATAATAATAATAATAATAATAATAATAATAATAATAGATTTAATTTCAAGCGCCTTTCAAAACACCCAAGGACACTACAATAAAATCAATAAAACAAAGCACATCACCATAAAACCATAAGTAAAATGATAAATAATAAAATAGCAGATTGAACTAGACAGATGGGTTTTGAGGTGGGACTTGAAAATAGGGGGGAGTCAATATTACAGATGTTGGGTGGAAGTGAATTCCAGAGTTTGGAAGCAGAGCGGCTGAAAGCTCTGCATCCCATCGTGGTGAGACGGGCAGAGGGCACATAGAGGTGAAGGGAGGATGAGGATCTGAGGGACCAAGAGGGAATGGAGATTTGAAGCAGGTCAGAAAGATAGGGATGGGCAAGGTTATGGATGGCTTTGAATGTAAACAGAAATATTTTGAATTCGATTCGATGTTTAACAGGGAGCCAGTGGAGCTGCTGGAGGACAGGGGTAATGTGGTGAAAGGAGGGGGTGATGATCCGGGCTGAAGAATTTTGGACGAGTTGGAGTTTATGGAGAAATTTCTGATTGACACCGAAGAGAAGTGAGTTACAATAATCGATGTGGCAGGTGACGAGACTGTGGATAAGGATAGCAGCGGAGTGAGGGGTGAGCGAGAGACGGAGACGGTTAATATTACGGAGGTAGAAATAAGCAGACTGAGTTATGTTATTTATATGAGAGTGAAAAGGTAGTTAGCTATCGAGGATGACACCCAGGCTCTTGACCTGAAGGGAGGGGGACACGGTTTAACTGTCAATGGTGAGAGAGAAACTGTTAGTTTTGTGTAGGGTGGATTTGGTACCGACAAGGAGAAGTTTAGTTTTTTCACCGTTAAGCTTGAGAAAGTTATGGGAAAGCCAGGATTTAATTTCTGAGAGACAAAGTGAAAGGGATGAAGGTAGGACAAAGGCGCCGGGTTTGCTGGAGAGGTAGAGTTGGGTGTCATCCCCGAAGCAGTGAAAGTGAATTCCAAACTTATGGAAAATATTGCCAAGAGGAAGTAGGTAGATAATAAAGAGAAGGGGCCCCAGGACAGACCCTTGAGGCACACCAGAGGATCCTGAGGTGAACGAGTTGATTTGGATAAATTGTGAGTGATCAGAGAGATTGGAGTGAAACCAGCAAAGAGGGGAGTGCGTAATGCCTCGGGTGGAAAGTCTGTGGAGCAGGATAGGGTGGGAAATGGTGTCAAAAGCTGCGGTCGGGTCGAGAAGGATGAGGATGGAGAGTGAACCGGCATCGGCTGCCATGAAAAGATCATTTGTGATTTTTATGAGAGCCGATTCAGTACTGTGGCGAGGGCGGAAACTAGACTGGAATTGTTATTGTGAGTGAGGTGAGAGTGAAGCTGGGACGCAACTGTTTTTTCAATGATTTTAGCGATGAATGGAAGGTGGGAAATAGGACGTAAATTATTGACATTTTTGGATCTGAGCCGGGTTTTTTCAGGATTGGAGTAACAGCTGCGGTTAGGAATGAGGAGTGAATAATGGTTGAAATAAATGGGAGAAGAGAGGGTAGGCAGGACTTGATAAGGATAGTAGGGAGGGGGTCGAGTTGACAGGAGGAATTCTTGGATTTGGTGATAATGTCTGAGATTATAGAGGGATGAGGGAGTTCAAAAGCGGAAAGTAGTTGGGAAGGAGTAGAAAGGCTGGGAGGGGGGGACAGAGGACCCGAGGTGATGATGGATTTTGTTGATCTTTTCGCTAAAAAACATAAGCAGAGCGTTGCATGTATCAGAGAAATAAAAGTGTGAGGGAAGAGATATAGGAGATTGTATGATTTTGTGATAGAGGGAAAAGAGGACCCGTGTGTTTCCAGGATTAGAGTCAATGAGTCCAGAGTAATATTGCGATTTTGCGCGTGAGATTGAGTCCTTGTAATGGGTGAGGTGAGCTGTGTACATGACCTTGTGAGTGGTGAGATCGGTCTTCCTGTAAAGTCTTTCCAGTTGCCGAGTTTTTGTCTTGATGGAGCGGTGATGGGTGTTGAACCAGCGGGCGGACCGAGTAAATTGGACAGACCGGGACTTTACAGGAGCAAGGGCGTTGAGGGTGTTCGTGAGGTCCGCGTTGTACCGGGAAATAAGTTCATCAGGGGATGAGTTGTAGTCCGGCGTCAGGGAGGCAATCATCTCGGCGAGGGTGGCAGCGTTGATGTCCTTGATGTTGCGATATGTGATGATGTGGGGTGGTTTGGGGAGAGAGAGGGTGATGGAAACGTTGAATGAAACCAGGAAATGGTCTGTTATAGGAAGTGCATTTGCTGTGCAATTCGTTGGGGTAAGGCCAGACATGCAAATGAGGTCCAGGGTGTGGCCTTTTATGTGGGTGGGAAAGTCCGAGAATTGATGCAGGCCAAAGCTGTCAAGTAAGGAGGTGAAGTCTTTGGTGAGGGGAAGAGTGGAATTGTCCATGTGAATGTTGAAGTCCCCGAGAATAATTACATTTGTTGACAGGGTGGAGAGGTGTGTAAGGACATCAGAGAATTATTTTAGAAAGTCACAATGTGGTTTGGGTGCAGGGGATACAGTGGCTATGATAGTGGGATAGGGTCCGGAAATTTTACATGCAAGGCATTCGAATGATAGGGTTTCCGGGAGTGGAACTTGGACTTTCCAGTTCTTGCGGTAAATTATCGCGAGACCACCGCCGCGGCCTGAGAGGTGGGGCTTAGAAATGTAAACAAAGCCTGGCGGAGTTGTGTCGTTGAGCTCGGAGAAGTCTCCCGCCGTTTGCCAGGTCTCATTAATACAGAAAAAGTCAAGCTTACGGTCACTTAGGATGTCCTGGATAAGACACCCCTTTCCCGTAAGCGAGCGGACGATGAGGAGGCCGAAGTTGACGCTGGTGGCGTCCCCACTACGAGGCGCATTAGCCGACCTAGCCAGGCCGGCTAACATACAGTGATCGACGGAGCGGCAGCTCGTTCTGTGCAGCTGGCGGACGGATGACCACAGGGAGGTGATATCCTTGGAGCCATCGAGGTGAAAGCCTCGACGTAATCCTCGGTGGATATACCTACCGAAAGGGCGACGAGCGATTTCCGGGAACCGGAGAATCGCCAGTGACACGCTCGTCCATTGGGAGCGGAACTTCAGCAGCTCCGCCGCCGAGTACTGTTGACGTCGAACAGGTCGACGGAGAAGCGACATGATATCCACCAGCAACACCCAGAGAGAGGCAGCGGCCAGGTTAGCCCTCAACAGCGGGAACAGGTGGGTGGATGATAACATGGCTTCGTCTGTGATCCGGATAAGCGACCGGAATCAGGAGATGAATCGATAGCAAATGTTCGTCTGGTGACTGTCTGGTATTTGCAGAGGTTCGGGAACCATAAAAAGCTAAAAATAGGTTAAAAAGAGGCTAAAAGAAGCTAAAAACATTTCACGGGCAAGCAGCGGCAGCCAAAGCGCGGCAGGCAAAGTGCGCCAGCCAAAGCGCGCCAGCGTACGCTCGACCCAGTGGGTTGGACATGTCATCCGGATGCCTAGCTGCCGCTTGCCTCGACAGGTGCTTTATGAACAACTCTTGTCAGCGAATAGGAATCCTGCGGCTGGCGGAGTGATCAATGGATGTGGCGGAGTGATCTTCGGATCTGGCGGAATGATCTTCGGCGGAGGCACACGACCGAACAGCGCTCCAGCCGGCGCACCTTTCCACACCCCCTCTCATTGAATGCACACGTCGATCGCCTCCGATGAGCTTTTTGCAGATAATTTTACTATTATGGGACAGAAAAAAACCACCACAGGCTCGTGTTCAGCCGAACAACGAGGTGTGCGTTTGTCTGATTTAGCGGCCCAGTACGGTTGTGCTAAGTCAACCATTGCTACCATCCTCCACAACAGAAAAGCCATCAAAAGTGCATCTGTTGCACAAGGTGTTTCCGTGCTGTCAAAGCAACGGTCTCGGGCAATCGAAGAAGTTGAAAAACTTCTGTTAATTTGGATTAACGAAAAGCAGCTATCCGGCGACAGCGTGAGGAAAGCAATTATATGCGAGAAAGCACGACTGGATGCATGATGTTTTCGCTCCTTCAGTGAGGAAATATCTCGAGGAGAAAGGACTCCCTGTCAAGTGTCTTCTTCTCCTTGACAATGCCCCAGCGCATCCACCAAATTTGGAGGAGGAACTTCAGGGTGATCTTAATTTAATTAAGGTAAAATTCCTCCCTCCCAACACAACCCCTCTCCTGCAGCCCATGGATCAGCAAGTGATTGCAAGCTTTAAGAAGCTTCACACAAAGGCTTTATTTACCAGTTGCTTTCAAGTGACAAATGACACCGAACTATCCCTGAGGGATTATTGGAAAGACCATTTCAACGTGTTTCATTGTGTTCAGTTGGTACAAAAGGCTTGGCATGATGTTACCCTCCGATCATTGAAAGCAGCTTGGAAGAATTTGTGGCCCGCATGCATCCTTGGGAGGGATTTTGAAGGATTCGATCCTCATGACACTGCTGTTTTGGATGAAATTGTTTCAATTGGACAGAACATGGGACTCAAAGTGGATGCAGATGATATCGAGAAGCTTGTTGCTTACCATAATGAGGTCCTCAACACGGAGGATTTGATTACCCTTCAAGAGGACAAGCAGCAGCAAGCCATCCAGGAGTTGTCATCTGAGGAGGAGATTGCTGCAGCATCAAGTGAGCGCATTAAGGAAATGTTGGCAAAGTGGAATGAATTGCAGGCTTTTATCGAACAGTTCCATTTCCAAACAGCAATTCCCTCTGACCTCCGACCTCCAACACCATTCCATCAAGCCATCAATGACCATCACAAAGGTAAATAAAACGACTTTATTTTATAGTACAGTTTATTTCTTTAATTACAGTCCTTATGGAATGTCCCTCTCTTTCCAAACAGCAATTCCCTCTGAACTCCGACCTCCAACGCCATTCCATCAAGCCATCAATGACCACCACAAATGTAAATAAAGTGACTTTATTATATAGTGCAGTGTATTTATTTCATTACAATACAATAGCACATTTATTATACATAGAATAAGGTAAATTGTGTGTATTTTTAAGATTTATTTAGTTGAAAATTATATTTTATGGAAACCTGGGAATGGATTATTGTCATTTCAATGGTTTCCTATTATGGAGCCGGAGAGAGTTTTGGCCTCACCTGGTGGAAGGCAGCAATACAAACACCACACCAGCTTGATTGGCAGGCAAGGCTTTTAAGGCGGAGAGCCTCTGAGTGTGGGCCCCGGGGGAGACAAGCTCTGTTGCTGTGCTCTGTGGAGAAACTAATTGCCGCATGAAACTCATTGCCAGTTGGGACCACACGACAGGACACTGGATTCGGACCTTGCTAAAGGTGGCTAGGCTACATGAGGAGGACGTCAAGAGGGGTGAGGCCTAGAAACTCATGGAAGAGAACTCCGTCTTCAGTTTCACCTCAGAAGAGACTTTAGTATGATTTAAATATTGGAAGAGACACTATTCTTGCCTTTGTTCCTTGTGAATTCCCCCCTGAAACCCTTTATTAAAACCTTTGTATTCAAACCTGTCGCCCATTGCGCTCCTTGTCCTGTCCCGCATATATATATATATATATATATATATATATATATATATATATATATATATATATATATATATATATATATATATATATATATATATATATATATATATATATATATATACACACACACACACACACTCGGGGTAAGTGAATCTCACTGTCGTCAAATGAGTGGTTGCTAGCTTTTAGGTGCATATATATGTCGTGCACATTGAGGCCCACTAGCATTATCCCTGTGATGTTCATAAAGTATTTTTTTTTGCATTTGTTTAGTCGCGCCAAACTATTGGTCTTTACAATCTTCATTTTTACAATGTATCAAATAAACTACATTACTTTGTGCGGTCTATCTTTCGGATGCAGTCATTTTTGTTGTGTTTATCGGTTTGAAATAAGTAGAAATTTTGTGTTGCCAAAGGACCCTTTGTAGTTTTTCAGAAACCCCTGCAATGTATGGTACTATCCTTTTCTGTTCCCCCCAACCTTAGAGCAGGGACATATCAAAACAGAGGTCTGGCACAGCCACATCTGGACAGTACGGATATATACAGTGTATGTGCCGGTCCCAAGCCCGGATAAATACAAAGGGTTGTGTCAGAAAGGGCATCTGACGTAAAAGCTTGGCCAAAACAAACATGCGAATCAAACCTCTGAAGATGGAGGACACTGATTCGCTGTAGCGACCCCTTGAAGGGAAAAGCCGAAGGGAAAAGAAGAAGAAGATAGAGTATAATATTAATAATACATTTCATTTATAAGCGCCTTTCAAAACTGTCATGGACACAATACAGTATAGTTTGCAGACGAAGCCTCTTGGATGAGAAGCAAAACGTCCGACACCTTCAAAGAAGTACAGATGAATGCGGAAGAAACCTTTTTGTCGATGGACCACTCCTGTACGAGCTTACACAGATAAACAGTGGGAGCTGCCTTGTTCTATGCAGCTGTTACTCCTAAGTCAACAAACCCATATTTAAAACAGATATCTGCAATGTAATGATGAGAGCAGGCTAACGTAATTAAAATAGTAAAAGTAAGTCATCGTCTTCAAAGGGCATTTTTTGCTTTTGACCATAAAATTGTGACAGATGAAAATCCTATCGACTGTTGCTGATATATACAATATGTATACCATATTGTCTTAAAAATACCTCACAGTTCACAACTTGAAGTGGAATTTTAGTGTATACAAATGTATTATTTCTTATGGCGATTGTGACTACAACCACGCAGACAATCAGGAGGTTGTTGATACCTGGATTCCAGATATGTAAACGGGGGGCACCAGTTCGCCCCAAAAGACCACATTCCTAGCCTGGGCCTGTTCAACATTTACTCACCAGTGGTAGGACATTGTGATTTTCGACAACTGCTCCCTCCACAAGTCAGATGAAAATATCACCACTTGCAGAGATTTATTGAATAAAAATATTGCATGTGGTTGAATGTGTTTATTTTTGAATCTGTTTTTTTTTTCTCACGCCTGACGTCTTTATCTCAAAGGAGTTATCAAGTTGTGCTGCTGAAAAGACCAACGGACACATGTACACAACTACGGACAAACACTTGGGGGAGGATGGCGCCCCCATCCCTCCCCGAGCTCTGTGCATGTAGAGTGCATTCACGGGCATGCATGCGCCCACACACATACACACGCACACAAACACACTCTGCACTCATGCACACACATACACGCACAAGCACACATGCAAACACACATGCAAACACACATTCATGCACACACACACACACAAACACACACGTGCACAAAAACAAGCACACAATCACAAACACATCTACACAAGCACACACGAACACAAACACATACACACGCCACAATCACACATGCACAAGCACATAATAACACAAAAACAGATTTACACAAGCACACACGAACACAAACACTCACAGCACCCAATCACAGCCACAAAAACACACAATCCCCCACACACAAACACGTACACAAGCAAACGCAGTCACATACGCACGAATACACTCACAGACGCGCAAACACACGCGCGCGCACACGTACACGCAGGCACACACACAAACACGCAGCCACAATTATGACCGCACTCGCGTGTTCTCAATGTGTTCCCCTGCTGCCGAACTCTCGACTCCCATGTCGAGAACAACATGGCCCCTTTTGCGACTTTTTTTTTCTATTTGAACACATCAAAAAGACATTGGAGTAGCACTGCTTTTTATTCTTGTGATGGTCGTCTGTGCATATGCGCGTGTGCTTGTGAGAGTGAGCACCACGCTCAGTTCATTTCCCTAAAATTATTCTTAAATGTGTGTGTGTGTGTGTGGGGGGGGGGGGGCGAAAACAGTTCAATTGTCTAAAGTACGACCCATAAAAATGACCAAGTGTAGGAATAAGGAAATATCACATGATTCGAATTGAAAATGACTCCCATTGTTCAACCAAATCGTTTCATGGCGCTTTACTTGACTGTGCAATCTTATTCAAAAAAAAAAAGCTCCGTTTTAACTCTGTGTTCAACAGTAAAATATTCCAAATGCCTCACTCAACATACCTTTTTCTTTGACGCCTCAGACTTTTTGGACATATTCCTCAGTTTTTTGTGCAAATGCTTTAAAACCTGTAAGGAACGAGAAAAAGACGAGATCAGCTCATTGTTGGGTAAAGCTCCTCATGAGCAAATGTCCAACATCCACGAGTTGACTTACCTTTGAATAGCAAAAAGAGATGAGCAGCAGTGGCAGAATGTAGCCAAAAACAAAAGTGCAAACCACATAGATTTTTTTCCGGTTTTGGTCTGGCCACACTTCCCAACAAAAAGTGACATTTTCTCCCGCGTGGATGATGTTCTGGTAATACATGATGGGCGCTGCCATGCAAAGGGAAAGAATCCAAATGACCACGACGCCGACGAAGGCGTGTTTGGCCACTCTGATGCTGGACGACTTTATGGAGTGCACGATGGCCACGTATCTGTCCACGGACATCGCCGAGAGGGTGAAGATGCTGACCAGCATGGAAACCGTGAAGAAATAGTGGATAAATTTACAAATGAAGGCGCCCAAGACCCAGCTTTGCATCATGTAAATGGTCGCCTGGAAAGGGACGCAAAATACCAGGTAGGACAGGTCTGCAATGCTCAGGTTGAGGATGAAAATGTTTGTGGTGCTGCGTGGTTTTCCCGGTTTGCTTCTGGCTAGGACGGTGATCACCAAGGAGTTCCCCAGCACACCGAGCACAAAGATAAGGGCAAAAACCACCAGAGTGATAAGATTATCCGTGCCAATCCCGAATAAAAGTTGCTCTTCCTCTGTTCGGTTCGGGTTCCACGGCTCTTCCTCGGGCCACTGCGACTCGTTCACATTCATGGTTTACTTGTCAACTTGGAATGTTGCCAAAGGAATCGACCTGAGCTCGTTGTGCACCTCTGCTTCTTTGCGCCTCGTATTTTGTTCGGATAGATGCCAGCCGTCCAAATGCGTCACCGGAGCTCCCGCGAGAATATTCACTTTCAGAAATACCACAATGGAAACATTCAGGATGTCTTTGGAGCATTAATCAGCCATCCGACTGTGAGTCTGAGAGGGCACACCTGATGCGTGCGTAACCAAAGCGCGTAGCCAAGCTGTGGATGTTTTATTCTGCTCCGGCACTTTGCCCGCCTTCGCTATATATCAGGGGGGTGGTATCACGTGGGTGGTTTAAGCATACACGTCAGCAATTAGCAGTTTTCATGCATTTGGGAACTCCCCCCTCCACAAATAATGGTGACCTTGACATGTTCGTGTAAGATAATGTCATCGATTCAAAATGGTACTTTCTCCTTTTAGTTCTGTCAGTGAAGAAATAGGAATTGTCACTTGAATGGATCACTGTACTGCACAAAGGTCCATCCATGCATGTTCACCAGGAGATGATTTCAATTATCACAAACATTAATTTCGGAAGCACTGTGGTCAAAACGTGCACAATGTCAGCCATCATAAAGTCACATTCAAAAGTCTTCCTTTAGAATGCCAACATTTGTCTCGACTCGAACGAGATGAATAATGTTTCAAATCACAAATAGCAGAACCCAACAAGGGCTACGTCAGAAAAAAACATGTATTTACAAACAAACAAAAACAATCCGACGCAGTAGAAACAGGAAGTTATGGTCAAAACAAGGGTGGCCCGGTGATAGAGTGGTTACCATGCTGGCACATCGCAAAGGTCGCGAGTTTGAGTCCCACTGCGACCTCCCTATGAATAGTTTTCATGCTCTCCTTGGGCCCACGTGAGTTTTCTCCAGGTTCTACGGTTTCTTCCCACATTCCAAAAACATGCTTAGCAGGCTGATTGAACACTCAAAATTGTCCCTAAGTGTGAGAGTGAATGGTTGTTTGTCTCTGTGTGCCCTGCGATTGGGATGGCAACCAGTTCAGGGTGTCCCCGGCCCAGTGCCGGAAGACGGCTGGGATAGGCTACAGCAACCCCCACGACGCCAATGAGGATAAAGCAGTCTGGAAAATTGATAAATGGTTGTTCAAAACAAGGAGCAGACTCAAATACAATGCGATAACCATAAGCGCTTGCATAAAAGGCCAGTAGGTTAATAAAGCCAAGAATACAAAAAAATCAAATTCTTCAAATCATGTATGCAAGAAACAACCAACTGAAAACGAAATCCATATTTAAAAAAATCAGATCGAGTAGAACAAGAGCAACTATGACGAGAACGAGAGATCGAGAGAATAGACACACTAGAAAAACAGTAGCAAAGCATACAATTCTACAGGGTGTGATAATGAACAGATTGGCAGCAGGTGTGCAACCAGCAAGAATGCTCAGCTCGCCACCTGCTGCAGACATGATAACAATGGTGAGAGCAAAGAACCTGAAATTATTTGTGTCTGCCATATTTTGTGTGCAAATTATGTGGAACAATTTCATGTTGCTTGCTGAAATCATTCATTTGGGTTCAGTCATAACACCTCTACAAAGGAAACCAGAGTTGCGATTCGGCTGGCAGCAAAAATGAGTTTGTGCTATTATAAGGGTAACAGGGTGTTGGAATCTTCATTGCGTCTTGAACTGCACACAATGAGAGCCGTTTTCATTGTTGTCGCCTTCCTTTGGTCAAATAAGTCAACTAAAATAGGAAGACTAATCCCTCAAAATCGTGTGCAGTAGAAAAGTGAAAAGTAGAAATGGAATTTTGATTCAACTAATCTCAGTAACATTTTTACACATTGACTTTACAATCAGTTGCATGACAATAATCTGTTCACCCTTGACTGAAGATCCAGCACTGACAGTGGTCGATTCTTGTCGCAAGGTAAACCCACCAGGCAGCTCCTTGGGGCCCACAAGCCAGTTGCCTGCCCTTGATGCCATCTAGTGGCTCCCTGCGGCGTTATGGTGATCGCGTTTTGAAAATGCATTCCAGTTATACTTACTTGCAAATGTTACAAAATGAGGAAAATGATTGTGAGTATGTTGAAGGTAACTGATTCTTCAATGGTATTATATTTTCTAGCTTGCCCTGACTTGCTGACTTGATTGTTTATCTCTCATCTCCCGTACCGCTTATTCCTCATTAGGGTCGCAGGGGTTGCTGGAGCCTATCTCAGCTGTCTTCGGGCACGAGGCGGGGGACACCCTGAATTGGTTGCCAGCCAATCGCAGGGCACACAAAGACATACAACAGTCACTCTCACACTCACACCTAGGGACAATTTGGAGTGGTCAATCTGCCTGCCATGCAAGTTTCTGGAGTGTGGGAGGAAACTGGAGAAAACGCACGCGGGTCCGGGGAGAACATGCAAACTCCACACAGGGAGGCCGGACCGGGACGCAAACTGGCGACCTCTGCACTGTGAAGCCAGTGTGCTAACCACTCGACTACCGGGCCGCCGTATTGAGTGTTTATGTGAAATAAAAATGTTTACTGTTCACATTTTCTGGAGGGTGAATCATTAACATGGCGATAAACTGATGAAATTAGGGTGAGTATTGCCACTTGATTTTTGCTCGGGCTTCCAACAAACCCAAGGTTTTACTGTGTGTGTGTGGGGGGGGGGGGGGGGGGGGGGGGGGGGGGGGGGGACGACATTATTTTCCAATGCCCCTCCTTGAATGCTCTCTGGTCAGGGCCTGATCATCCCGGGAAGTGTCAATCATTCTGAGAAGTTTGCATCTCCTTGTTGGGGTCCTTAAATTATGCTTAATAAGTTGGTTCGGAGGAATGGCATTATATGACTGTTCGAGATTTCCACTGCAGCCACTGGTTGCATGACCGCCATTTGATTTTATACTCTTCAATTTTCACCCTTTGTCAGAGATAGGCTTTCATTAGACTACAGTGTATAGTGGATGAGAAGACACCGACACAGGTCCTTTGTGCACTATCAACAGCAATTGCACAGTCGCTGAAAAGAGAAGAGGGGATGAGTCGATATATTTTTCCCGGGATAAACCTTGATGCAACTCCTTGTATGCTGTCCCTACCAGCAACCAGTCACCGTCTTGTAAAGAGCAGGTAGAAAGGAGAGAACATGTCACATAACAGACCTTGCATCTGGTGGAACACAATTACATTAAAATTCTAATTGGTCACTAAATTACAATTTAAAGGTCAACGACCAAACAAAAATGATTCCACAGTTCCTCTAGAACTTGTTTTGTACAAATTAGCATTAAAACAGCCAGTCTCATTTTCTTGGTATTTGGAGCTCATTCAATATTTTTCATGATCAAATCATTGTTCGTATCAACCAGTTCAGTATGGACAGCCAATCCACTCAAAAGCTCTGTTATCAGAATCAGGATCAGCTTACTATTTTTAGTGTGACTGGATACCCGTCAGGAAACCTGCTGGCCCCGCGGTAACCACGCGTACTTCACAGTGCAGAGCATGGCAGGCTGATTCTTCTTCTTTTCCTTTCGGTTTTCCCTTCAGAGGTCGCCACAGCGAATCACTGTCCTCCATCTAACCCAGTTTTGTGCATCCTCTTTTCTCACACCAGCTCCCTTCATATCCTCTTTGACAACATCCATAAACCTCATCTTTGGTGTTCCTCTCGTTCTCCTGCCTGGCAGTTCAAGGCTCAGCATCCTCCCGATATAGTCACTCTCTCTCCTCTGGACATGTCCAAACCATCTCAGTCTGGCCTCTCTGACTTTCTCTCCAAAGCCTCTAAAATGAGTTGTCCCTCTAATGTACTCATTCCTGATCCTACCCAATCCGGTCACTCCCAAAGAAAACATCAACATCTTCAGCTCTGCTACCTCCATCTCTGCTTTCTGTCTTTGCTTCAGTGGCACTGTCTCCAGCCCAAACATCATGGCTGGCCTCACCGCCAATTTATACACCTTTCATTTCATTCTAGCTGAAACCCTTCTATCACACATCACACCTGACATTTTTCTCCAGCCGTTCCAGCCTGCCTGTACACGCTTCTTCACCTCTTTTCCACACTATCCATTGCTCTGGACAGTTGACCCCAAGTTCTTACAACCCTTCCCCTTCTTTATCTCTTCTCCCTGTCGCATCACTATTGTACTTGGTTCTGTTAGGGTAATTCGCCATACAAACATCTGTAAACATCGCTCTGTCGTCTTTGTTTACATTTTGAACTTCCTCATACGTCATATCCTGCCTTCCTTTACACGATGTCGCATTTTCATTACGTCACATCCTGTCGCGTCATTACTATGCACCGCATAAATACTCCTGCAGCCCGTTCGTCTCTCTCTCTCTCCATGCTCCCTCCGCGCGGCCGACACCGCGATGCCCCGTGCTCTCCCCAATTAAATCAACTTTCTGTTCAAGACCTGGCTCCCTGATGATTTAACCATCGATCTCCATCTACACCCGTCGAAGCAATGAACCAAGGGCGAACGATAAAAAATAACCCAACAGGTTCCCTCTCATTCAAACACATTTATTCCGTCTTGCTGCGACTGATCTTCATTCCTCTCCTTTCCAGGGCATACCTCCACATCTCTAGTTTCTCCCCGCCTGTTCCCTGCTCTCGCTACAGATCACAATGTCATCTGCAAACATCATGGTCCAAGGAGATTCTTGTCTAACATCGTCTGTCAGCCTGTCCATCAACATAGCGAATAAGAAGGGTCTCAGAGCTGACCCCTGGTGGAATGCCACCCCCCCCTTAAATTCCTCCGTCACACCGACAGCACACCTCACAAATGTCTTTCAGTGATAATACATGTCGTGCTCTGCTCTGACACACTTTTCTGTCACTCCAGACTTCCTCATGCAATATCACAGCTTTACTCTGGGCACCCTGTCATACACTTTCTCCAGATCTACAAAGACAGTGCTATTCCTTCTGACCTTCTCTGTACTTCTTTATCAGCATTTTTAAAGCAAACACTGCATCTGTCGTAGTCTTTTTTTGCATGAAGCCATACTGCTGCTCACAAATGTTCACTTCTGCTCTTAGTCTAGCTACAATTACTCTTTCCCATAGGTTCATTGTATGGCTCATCAACTTTATTCCTCTGTAGTTACTAAAACTTTGCACAGCTCCCTTGTTCTTAAGCATGGCAGGCTGATTGAACAGTACAAATTGTCCCCAGGTGTGCGTGTGAATGCGGATGGTTGTTATAGTCTCTACAGAATATGCCCTTTGATCGGCTGGCAACCTGTTCAGGTTATCCCCACCAGCGACCCTTGTGAGGTTAAGCGCATCGGAAAATGAATGAATGAATGAATGTATACATGCCTGTGTTTGTGCATGCTTGCATAACCAATTTAATGGACAGAAGATATCTAATGGAAGGAATTCCTGCAGGAAAGTATGATGGAAAGCTGGTCCGGGTATCACAGGTCACCTGTCAGGACCTCTGGAGCACTCTGCAACAGAATGGAATTCCAAAGGCGTAGACCAGGGGTGCTCATTACGTCGATCGCGATCTACTAGTCGATCGCGGAGGTAGTACTTGTCGATCGCAGCGTGACAGTAAAAAAAACATTTGTCAGCCTATCAAACGTCCCGTCACTTGATTGACATACAGGGCAACCATTCAGATGACAACTGAATTTTTACCTTTAGGTCGCCGTGCATGCGTAAACAACGGCGCTAAACGCAGCAAAATTTACAAGCTAGTCAGCGAATTACCTCAGATTTTAAGCCCTTGCTAAAACATATGGTGATCAAAATGAGTGAGAAAGATGGACCAAGTAAGGGGGCAAAACATATTACTTTCATACGGAATGGGAAAATGCGGAGCGCCATTTTCGGACTGTTAATGGAAAATACGACATTGACTTCCCGCCGAAAAGCCAGCTGAGAAAGAGAACGGTGGACGAACTAAAATCCCAGTTGTCCGGACAGCAGTCATTTTTCACTCAACATACTTCAAAAACGAAAGTCGCCACCAGTGAGTCACGCCATCGTTAAAAACAATAAGTCCTTCCAAGACGGAGAGATGGTAAAAGAAGCATTCATTGAAGCAGCTGACTCCTTGTTCAGAGACTTGGACAGTTCTGTAACTTACTCACACAGGAAAAGTACCCAAACTTGAGGAAATGTGCTACCTCCTTGACTGCATTATTCGGCTCCACTTATTTATGTGAGTCAGCCTTTTCCTACATGAAGATCATTATGTCCAAATACCGTTCCACCATGAATGATGAACATTTGGAAATGTGCTTGACGCTGGCTGTCAGCAGCTACTGTCCTGACTATGCATCCCTGGCTGATTCAATTCAGTGCAAGTCATCAAAGTAAACTCAGATAATTACAAAAAATGTTAATGGTTATTTATTATGCTATGTATATGTAGTTATTATGTGTGTTGTGCAATATTGGCTTATTCAGTTATGCAAGGTACATCAACATACATTGTACACACAAAGAATCCTTAAAATATTCGAAAATAATTATGTTTTGCATTTTTGTCATGGGTAGATCATTTTGACTTGGTAGTTTTTGTAAGTAGCTCGTATGCTGAAAAAGTGCGAGCACCCCTGGCGTAGACTTGACAAAATGTTTATTTACAAAAACGCAAGACCAACAAAGTCCAATGAAAGATGATGGTAACAAAGAGCTCGGATTGTGCAAGACAAACCAAAACCTCTTTCAAAAGGCAAAGATAAATATAAATTGTTTGTGACAGAGGGACAAGAAATCCAACTCACCCATAATACAAACAGGGAAAATAATTCCATCCATTTTCACTCAAGGGTCATCGAGCAGTTTAGATGGGGGACACACTGAACTGGTTGCCAGGCCATCAAAGGCAGGGTCCATATCGACATACAACAATTGGTTTTCGCAATCACACATTGGGACAATTTAGAGTGTTAATTCACTAAAGGTGCATGTTTTTGGAATATGAGAGGAAATCAAATTCCACACCACCATGTTTTTTCCTTATCTGTATTTTTCACAGATGTAATTGAACCACATTAAGATTTAAAGTAAATTAAGATTGAAAGTCTTCACTCATGTTCGCAAGCAAATAAATGTATTATCTCACGAATCAGATACTAAAATGGCAGGTACAGGGTAGTAGATTAGTCAATAATTTAAAAGGCATTAGTAATTACCATGAAAACCAAGAACTTACTGTTGAAGTTTTGAAATGGACCAGGAGAATGCATCACATTTTAGTGCTGAAGAAGTCAGAATTTATTTTTATTTAGTGCTTGTGGAGACTTGCCCCACGCCGTTTTCAGCGGCTAAATCATTTTCCTTTGACTTCTGTTTAAAACTAGTCAAAATATCTTGTATAGACTTTGTATACATTAAACAACAAACAAACAACAACAGCCAATGTACGCACCAAACCGAGATATTTGGTGTAACGTTACACCCCTAGCAATATACATGTGGTTTCCCTTCTATAACAGGGCCACTTGGGGCATTGGCGGACAACTTAAATCCGGGAGAGGTAGGTAGGGCATACATTTTCAACAGTCCTATTAGGGTAGGACATATTGGATCACATAATTCTTAGCACCGTTAACACAAAAATGCTCCAATAAATATGGTTAGAGTATGTGCTTATGTGCAATGTTTGTGCATTTAATATATTTTATTTTTGAAAACGTTTTTAATGCATTTCTCAAAGATCCACTATTCTAACCCAAAAATAAGGGGGCTGAAGAAAATAACAACATTGCCACATACTGTACTACTTGTTTTTTTCAATGCAAAGGGCACTTGTGCATAACAATTACGGAAGACATAATGTGATCTTTTGCACTGAACTGGTCATCTCAGGACATTTTACAAGCACTTGCCTTATCTGTTATCTGTACACATTTCGTAAATGACCTGGGAAGCGTATGGGTATTCAACACTTTTTTTGTTTCCACTCTTTCAGATTCATCACATGGAAAGGGAAAGGTTGATAACATCTGGAAGGCAGAACAAAGCCACAGTCACTTTCAAACAAATGTTGCTATGATGTTACAATAATAATTAAAGGCTACTTTTCAGTGACCCCAACTAGGATAAACAACATAGAAAATGTGAGGACAGACAGATGGTTGGGTGAAAAGATAGTATTTTGAACAAAAATAGCAAGAACTATGAGGAGCTCTTTTTCAAAAATAGCAAGAACTATGAGGAGCTCTTTTTCAAAGCAACGTAAATATCAAAGATAAAAATAATTGCTTTTGTCATGCCTTTCAGTGTTGGGACTGATTATTTGGTGCAGACTGTAAAATTATTGTAAAATGTTCACAGTGTTGCTGCTTGCTGCAGTGGTAGATTATCTGGATAAAACAATACAAAAAGTATGTGCAGTATTCACTTGTCACACTTTGTGATGAAGTGAATGTGTTTTGGATGGTACCAGTAGTTTGTGTTCACAGTATATTACATGTGGCCTAATGGTACCCTGCTGTGTTACGTAGCTGGGATCAACTGCAGCTACCTGTAATCGAGATCCTGTTAAATTTACACAGTACACGGTGTAATAAAAGAAATAAATACCATACATATCAACATCAATTTGAACATTTTATAATATATATTTTATATTACTGTAACTCTTTATATTACTGTCATTTTATATTACTGTGAAGTAATTATCTGCAAAAAAAAGTAAATTATTTTACGGTATTTGAAATTATAACTTAAAGGACAACCGACGCCTCCGGTCAAGTTGTGTCCATAATTTGTAAAATTGCTTCAAATGACTTCTACTGAACGTATTTTACAAAGATTCCACCGCATATAGCTATATTTTACGATTTAAGACTTGCGCTGAATATTCCGGAAGTCTTGTTTTTGAGTTGGTGACGAGTCCTCACGTCACGTCACTGAAGGAACGCCCCTGACCGAGAAAGGACATATTGTAGTAGTCCTTTCATTTACGTCAATGCATTTTGCGGTACTTTGTTTGGTCTGAAAACTTCGTGTTGATCCGTGTTGATGGCGAAATTACAAAGAAAACACATGAATAACACGATGGTAAATCCTTGTGTGTTGCACCGAGCATCTATTTGATATTCGCTGACAAAAATTCTAAGGAAATAATCAGCCCGTTTCCACGGACGTTGTCGCCATCTTCTGCCTCTATTGGGTGCTACACCCCCACTCCCCTGGATACCTCAAAATGACACGGAATAAATTCTTTAATCGATTGCAAACATGTATGCTTTCCTCTTCAGAACTATTTGAATCATATTCATAACTGGATGAGTAACATCTGAAGCCATTGTTTTGATTGGCCACTTCCGGACACTTTCAAATTGAATTACTTTTTAGACACTTCAAGTCATTTTGATTGGTGTTTTGCATTTGACTAAAAATACCATACTGCGTGTTTTGGGTATTTCAGATGCTGTACGTTTTTCTGATGTCAGTTAGGAAACAAAAAAGTGATGTCGGTTGTCCTTTAAAAATCACATTTAAAACCCTTTAAGTCCACAAAAAAAGATTCTTAACTTGACGATTTAATCTTTCTTTTTTTTGTGCATATTACCTCGAATGAATGTTTATTATGCATCACAAAATCTGGAAGTTACAGAATATTATTCAAGAAAGCTAATTTAGTCTATCTGGGTTAAGTCTCTGGATAAGAGTGGAGCCCCAAACACAGACAAGGATAAGCTCATTTATCAAAGTGTTTATTTCTAATTTGTAGGACCAAACAAAGTACAATGAGTGATGCTGGTAACAAATAACTCGTAAAAAGTAAAACAAGCCAAAAACATTTAGAAACGGCAATGAACATGATAAATATAAATTGCTTGTCGACAAGACTAGGAAATCCAAAACGTGAAAATGTTTAACCTCCGCCAGGAGCCGTTTGTCTTGATCAAATACGTACCCTATTAATTTCCACGACCTTGTTCAATTAGATGACAAACATTTCCATGACACCCAGATCAACAAAGCATGCATCCCATCAGAGTTATAGTGTAACATATGTTCCCATAATCCGGAAACCTCCTCCTGTCGTATTTGAATTTTTGGTTGTGTCCAATTGAAGGTTTCCAAGATCGTTCCACCGCAACCATAAATGTTCATCGGCATCAAATAAGAGAAAAGTCTATTGGGCGAAAGACACTAATAAACTTAATTAAAATAAGAATACAGGACTGTTTTGTTTTTCTGCATAAAAAGACATATATCTTTCCTACAATAATAAGAAATCAATTGCTTTAGGTAAACGCCAAATTTTGCAAAAACATTGATATTGACATGTACAACACCCACATTCCATAATGTTCCAAAATCCTGCAAGTGTACTTTAAAATGATGGCGGTTCTAATGTATGGCATATTTAGTTTCATTTCAATATTATGAGGCTTGGATAAATGTCCTCTATTTTGAAAATCAAAGAACCATTCGATCCATTCATCAATGTTCTCATTCATTTATCCCCAAAGTTGTTTGGCCAATACCAGCTGTCTTTGGGCAGTTGGTCGGGGACACCCTGAACTGGTTGCCAGCCAATCGCAGGACACACACAGATGAACAATCATTTATGCTGACAATTACACTTGGAACAATTTATAGTGTTCTATTAATATGGCATGCATGTTTTTGGAATGTGGGAGGCAACCAGGAATACCAAGAGAAAACCCAAGCAGGCACGGAGAGAACATTCAAACTCCACAGCTCTTGACATAAGCGAATGGCTTTCGTTGATCAAGAGTGCACAGCAGTTGACTCTTTAAAGGGCTCAAAGATCCAAAGTTGCATTTGTTGCAGCGACTGCTACCTGTCAGTTTAAATAGTGCAACAATCATCTACAAATGCACAATCTGTGCAACCATCATGGTATTGTTATCTGCACACAACTGATTGCTCTCTCGTCTCAATGACTTTCCACATTGTTGCACAGCTGTCACAGGGTGGTACCACGTCACAATGGTACCCTTAGATTACGGAAAGACTTTCTATACTTCTAGGTCATGTCTTTGTTTGTAGTACAATTATTTGGAACAGACATATATATACAATATAACAATAACAATAACAATAACAATAATCATCCAAAACTGTATATTCTCATTTATTTGATAAAATGGGGCAAGATTAAGATTTCCACAAACACACTCGGTTAGGTTCAAAGCGTGTGACTCCCTCATGCTTTTGCCATTCG